>NW_027305486.1:3029834-3161000 GCF_039555335.1 Amphiura filiformis | reverse complement strand
GGTCATAAATGACAGCTTGACAAATGTGCGGTGTATAGGTTCTGGTCTCGTAAGTAAGATAATCTGGCTGATATGGAACATCCTATCTGTTTTGCATTTCAAAGATATTGATCTGCAATTAGTTACCTACGATATTAATATCGAGAGTGAGTTTGTGGTCGGCGGGATTTGCAGCAGAGTAGAGTTGCTATTCCTAATCTAATTCGTGGGTTTGTAGCGCAATAAATGAATGGATTTAAAGCAGAATTTGACCATGAAAGATAAGCAGCGGCATTTGTGTTAAATAACCAAAAGTCACTACCTAGTTCCACAAAATAATAAACCAGTTCCTTTATCCACAACGGAATCCAACAGATTAGAAAAGCTACAACAATGACTGCTAGCGTAATAGCAGCTTTACGGTGTTTCTTGAAGTCCGAACTTCGGTGATTCTGTGAGGTTCCAACCTTACACGAATGCTGTCGAGTTTGTCCTAGGGCTCTTTTGCGTACATTGTGGTACACTATCGAGTTGAATATCATGAGAAGCACCAAAGGTATGCCAAACGTCACTACTATTAGACAAAATTTATACCATTTTTCATATACAATACCAAAGTCACACATACCATAGGCACCATAGTACTCGTTTACCCATTTTCCATATATATGATCAGAGATAAGGAAAGGTATGAAATACAGGTTAACGGACACGCACCACGATATAGTTATCCATAGTTTGGCGCGATTTGCTGTTTGATATTTCTTGTACTGCGCTCCTGTAGTGACTAATATCAGTCGATCTGCGCTAATTAATGTAATTGCAAATGCTGATTGCGTGGACGCAGAGTAGTCCAGTATGAAGTGTATTTTACACAATACTTCGCCAAAAACCCAATATCCATTAAAATGTCGCATTAAGTTGGTCATCGTCAACGAGTTAATGCCAATGAGAAGATCAGCACATGATAAGTTAAGTATAAGTAAATTGGCCGCCTTCGATCTTAGCTGACGATCACGAACAAACACGGTAAGAGTTAGCACATTCCCAGTAATAGTTATAAACCATAACGTCCATATAAGTATATAAAACAGAATATCTATGCCACTTTGTGTCACTTCTCTTGCAATGCATTCACAACTGCTATTAAAGCTATCACTTGAATCGTTACAGCTACACTCATAGTAGCTGTAATAACCAATATACTCCCCCATTATGAAAAACCGAATAGTATTTCAAATTTCAAAAACGGAAAGTAGACGACAAGCAAAGCACGCTTTATCTGGTTGCATGCAATGCACAAACTGAGCTCAGTTTTGTAATGGTGAAAGTGTCTCTTCTTATACAGCGTTGAGTTGCTTAACAAAAGCACGTGGTTTGATCACGTGGTTTAGTTTAGACATGCGTGGTGTATTAACAGTGGATGGACGTCTAGTACTGAAGCTAATGAATCCCATAATCGTTCCTCGGGGAAGATGGATTTTACAGTGATCGAATGCAATGAAATACACTTGCAGTGTGGTTTCACGTGATAACTGGGAGGGCGGGCGGTATACAGCTAAACCAGTCAAGGTTTGATAAAATGCACGATCCTAAGGAAGCATACAACATGTCATACAATCATCACCGTCATCATACTAGATGCTGTTCAGTGTGTTATTGTATTGCAGTTTAATATTATTTAGATATTACATTTATCATATATCTGTCTATTTACTATTATTCTATATTTTATATTATTCTATACCTTGTTGAATGAGGTAGTGAAGGCTTTTGGTATTATATTTTCTCTTCTTAGTATGAATTTGTGATGAAATTGATGAAATTCATCAGATTCCAATAACTGCTAATATAAAGGTTTCCTTACTCCATTAGTTGTTATCTTCCAACAAGTGTTTCATTCGCTGTTTAATGTAAATAAATCAATAAAAACATTGATCACGTTAATATCAAGAACGATTTTAACATTACATGTATAGGATGAAGAAAAATGCAACTTGTTCTGCTAGCATCATTTTTGAAAAATGTGATTATTTTTGATCATCAATTTTGTAAAATCAACGGCACGCATGGCAAGTTATGCAAAGAAATGTTTTGTAATCATAGCATAGTATATTTCAAAGCCAGATGCAGATCTTTATTCCAATTGCTATTCAGTTGATCTTTTGTAAACGAGACAATGTCTGCACAATCAACAAAACAAAAAGCAAGGATTGAATTCATCACATGGACAAGCTTTACAAGAATCCACTCTTATCAACGATGCATTCAGTGAGTTTTGTTTTCTCTCAAAATAAGACATGTAATCTTATCTCTGTGGTTCTGGGCAAAACATGGTTTGGTCAGGGAATTGGATCTGATTTTTGAAATCAAATATGGGATAACATTTGGACTATTGATTAGAGAATATACCTCGCATAAAACGCATAAAACATCTAGTTCAGTTTGATTAAAATCACATTCCAACTGAATACCAAAAATACGAATGAGTATGAAGATCATCGTATTCAGCCATTGAGCCACCGCAGGGCAATTGGAGCAGCCACCCTGTTCTAACGTATGTTCTACAAGGAGGCCATTGAGTTGTCGCGACGGTCTGTGAAATCCCATGGCCTAGCAGTGCAAGTCCCAAGATCAAACCTTGTCAGCTATGAAAGATCATTTCTACCATCTACAGCCCAATCTTGCCGACTACATAATTTCCTCCGCCCATGGTACTTTTCTAACCAAATTGTTTATTTGTTACCTATCCAGAATGTTCTTGACCTGTTTTGTTCTACATGTTATGTTCATAACTGGAATCAATTGTTCTGTTGAGAGGTATAAACAATTATCTTTTTTTTTTATTGTAGAGTAGAGTGGTTTGTCAAACTTCTCGCGAGTTTTCTCTTTGGTTTCTAACACCACATTGTATAGTGTACTCTCTGTTGTAAATTGTTAATATTATGCTGACATCGAATAAAACGTATACAGACCTTGGGAAAACACCAAAGCACTTTATATTTTAAATGTCAGACGAATTGCCTGCGTAAATGTGAAGTTATAGTTTTATCATTTAAATCTAGCTTGGTTGAAAGTAGGCTGGTATCACACACTAAATTTGCCAAGTTGTGACTTGCATTTTGTAAAGAGAGTTTAAACGTTTTCTTTGTTCTTTCAAGGAGGGCAGACGTATACAGGATACTACATTTATATTACTATCTCCCTTATCGCAAACAAACACATTAGTTCGATAGTCTGGTATTTTTATAACTTCAACAGGGGATTGCATTACGTGTTGATTGCATCATAGTTGTCCTATATATAAATATACATTTCCGCGTTTGTGTAACTCATCGCTGATATGAATCGCATCTTTTGAGGCTGATCTAAACACTTAAAGATTTTGCCGTCTCGGCAAATGCATTATCGAAATCTAGAGGGACTTGTTACAGTCATTTACGTTTACTTTAAAATCATCCTATTGCATTTTGCAATAACAACTGAAAGAGCAAGTGTTATTGAATGGGATCTTGTTGGTTAAAATACATTTATATCAAAATTATTTCATATTTTGTACGTACGTGTAGAGCACTGATTAGTAACCGGGATTAGTACCAACCAAGCCCGTCTAAAGAATATACAAGCAATAAAAGAGGCTTACAATTTAGCTATACAAATTATACAAGAAACTGTATATGGTCGAATCCAACCAAAAGTGTCCACGGGCCATAAATAAAAGTCCGAAATAAAAACGTTTCCACAATTTTTTCCTTTTGCCCATTGATTGATGACATATTGGCCTTATAGGAACCAAAAGTGCCATTACTAATCTTGAAAAATAAATCCAGGACGTGTGATAGTAAATGTGATATCAAAACCCAATGTTACCTACGAATACCACTAGGATGCTTTCACTATCGCAATACTAATCAACCTAAAACAAATGGAATATTCCCATTAACGCTTTTTTCGTGTAATGTAGACCACGGGGTGTCAGGAAAATGCTAGCTCAACCAGAAAATATTTGTTTTTATTTTTATAACGCGATCAATATGATCTTAGTCAATTTATGCTAGTTTATTTTTGAAAATGAAGTTTAGGTCAGTTTCTGTATATTCTTTATCAAATGAGTATGAATCAATTTACACATTGTATAAGAACGAGTAGGATATATGTTTTCAAGAATATTAGGAATTATACGCATACACCTAACGCTTTATACAATGAAAAGGTGAAGAAACCCGGGTATTCGTAGGTAACATGAGCGATTTAACAATATCTATATTGAGTTTAGAGGTTTAAATTTTGCTATTATGGTAATGAATTAATAAAATGGTAGTTTTAGATCTCTTTCAGATGGTACGTC
Source organism: Amphiura filiformis (assembly GCF_039555335.1). Classification (NCBI taxonomy): domain Eukaryota; kingdom Metazoa; phylum Echinodermata; class Ophiuroidea; order Amphilepidida; family Amphiuridae; genus Amphiura; species Amphiura filiformis. The sequence continues at coordinate 3,156,673 of NW_027305486.1, read as the reverse complement.
CAAATGAATAAATGCTATTACCTTAGATCAAAAATTTTTTGATGCTTTTAGCAAGATTTTGACCACTTCATTTTGATATACAAGTAGTTAATCAGCAATTTTACATAATAAATAATTGTTGAATGAATCCGTATATGGGTAATAATAGTGTCCTGGGGTACCGCTTAAAGTTTTTGACAATTAATTTCCATTGGTAGGGACACTTCATTGCACATGTCATGTATTATGCTGTATTCGTAAGTAACATTTCAGTATTTGTAGGTAAGAATTAGACTTTTGGTGGATATCGCAATCAAAACTTCATTTTATAAAGCACTTTGAATGTATTATTTTCTTTATGTGCGTTTATTGATACTTTAGACCCTATCATGTATTAATAATGTCGGTTCACAGCGGTTGAAAGAGGATTGAAGTAAGAAACAAAGGCACTAAAGTGACTTTAATTTGCTTAATTGCACACAAATCGCTTAAAACCGTTATTGCAAACTTGTGAAGTCCATCTTGGAGTCAGTTACGTCTTGTGGCCTCTCGTTTGAGGGCAACTACAATTAGCTTTATACCAGGGTCCATCATTGTGTTGTCTAGATCATGAGACAATGAGAACAGTCGTTTTTTCCATGGTATTCGTAGGTAACCTTAGCGAAAACGTCAAAAGTTACCTTCGAATAAATCAATTTGGACACAAATTACTCAGAAACCAGAAGGTCGGTAAACATTTAAAATGAAGCACACATGACAGTTGACAAATCCAAGTATTTATCCCTTCTAATCTTCTTTGAATCTGATTTTTCTTTCAAATGAGCAGACCGTCGTCTATTTCAGTACATATTTTTCAACAATTAAGCCGTATTCACTTTTGCATGGTGGGCATGTATGTGAATTCGCAACTTTCATTGACACATGATTTGATAGCAAACATACAGGCCTTCGTTATGTACCAATATGGGCATTGGCATGAATGGCGGTGTTTCACAATACTGTCATGATGTCAAATTGTATTCGTAGGTAACATTCGGTTACCGAAATTTACCTACGAATACTTGCTTTTATTGTTGACATCTCAGAAATATTTAAACGCAGGCTATTGAAACTTGGTAGAAATAAAGAGTGTATTACCCTGCACCTATTGCTTAACTATTGTTTACTATTCTCTTACTTTGTGGAAATGACACAGCTTTTAACATGTATTCGGAGGTAATGCATATTTTTTACCAAACCTACCTTTGTGCCATTTAGAATTTCTGGCAGCTAAACACAATAATAAAGATGTCCGAATGCAATGCATTTCAGTATAGGACATATCAAAGCTTGTATCAATTGCGCATTTATTAGTGATTTCCATTTTTTAAAGATATATCTAGTGCTATGAAAAATTGTATTCGTAGGTAATGTAAAAAATACCACTCAAAAAAATTATCACAAAAAATTCATAATTATGTACAAATATGTGAAAAATTGAACAGGCAATCTTTGAATACACACCTTTCAGGAAATCAATTTAGATTCAATCCAATGACTTCTTTTCATAACTGATTTAGATGTTTTTAAAAATACTTTAAGAAATATTTTGAAAAAATGGGTAAAAATAGCATGTTTTGGGGTCTCTGTGTCTAAGTTTTTCACAGAAGGGGTCTTATTATATATGGCGCGAAGCGTATGATCAAGGCGAATAAACACAATACAAAAAACGAATGCCAATTGATTAATACTTTTAAGTTATGGCCCTGAACATGCCGTGTACACTTTTCGTTGGATTCGACCATATGTCTGTTTGGCGGATTTAAGCTTTTTAGACTTCTATCGATCTTTTTTCAAATACCCCAAGATATCTTATCAGGTATCTGAGGCTATATTTCAAGAACGCGATTAATAATACTTGTTTATTAAATGACGCTGAATGAATATTTTATTATATTACTAGGACTTAGTATGGTATGTGTTCAAAGTTATTGGTAAACCATTGATTGCTGAACATTTTATATTAACGGGTGGAAATGTTGAATATTGATGAGGTTGTTGCTGTTGTTTAATGATATTAATGATTAATATGATATCAAATGATGCTGTGGCCATTTTTGCTACTGCTACTGCTGCTGCTGCTGCTGCTGCTGCTGCTGCTGCTGCTGCTGCTGCGGCTGCTGCGGCTGCTGCTGCGGCTGCTGATGTTTATGTTATTGAAAACGCAAAAAAGGGAAATTTGGAGCGTCTTACACTAGTTTAGGAAACCAGTAAAACCACACAATGACTTAAGTTGCAATGTGCGACGATAGCATATACATATGACGAAAAGCTGATCGCATGCGGCGGATGCGACCACATATGCATTAAATCACATGGCATTATAATGTAGTTGAAACCATTTCAAGTCTTTCGACGGCAATACTGTAGATACGAATAAGAAACACGGTACAAGATGCAACAAGTCATGCTGTTATAGTGTTATTGCTTATCGATCACTTTACCACGGGAAACAATTGTTTTGGTCATAACAAGTTACAACTGCTTAAAAAGTTACCTTTTTCAGAGTCTTGCTTAGCAGCGACGTAGCTTGCGACACCATCACAGTGTCTTCATTTTTAAGCAAATGTCAAGAATGACCGAGTCCAATATCAGTATCCATACTGTTACAAGTTACAAATAATATAATGCGAGCTCAAGAGATGATATAGCTCGCGAAGTTTCTCGCGCAATTCCCGCTTACTCGGTTTATTCCATCTTCGCTGTTAAATAACACCCGATATTTTCGTCAAGGTTGGGATGAAATTAAAAAGCCTTATTTGGAAAGTTACTACTAGGGTAAGAAAGCAAACCCATAGACCACAGTGCAGATAGAAAATCGCATTAACATGTTTAACCTCTTCTGTTGTGTTTTTACAGTGCAACAGGACATAAATGACCAGAACTGCAATTTTGGACATATTCACATGTAATTTAAAATCTAGATTAAAGTGAAAGATATCCCTTAAAGCATGTTTGAATCAAAGTCTGATATTAATTAAGATTGCAGCGTTTTCGTACAAGTTCATATCATTATGATAAAAAGAAATGAATGAAAAAAAAATGTTATAAGAATCAAACTTACAGCAAAGATTGACTCTTACATACTTAAATCATACAATTATGTCTGCATATATTGTGTGTATTAATTGTTTAATTAATGGACATAATCTTCAATGCCAAGCAATTTATCAAATTAAAATCAATGAAATGCTGAATAAATTGGTCTGATCACATTTTGCAGAATATATTTAGAATTAGTTACAAATTCCCAAACATTATAATTCGAATTTTACTTGATTTATATGGAATCTCATGTGTTGAAAATCCCTTGTTAGTATTTTCATTTATATAGTGCGTACGTGAAAGTACAAAAAAATATTAAGATCGATAACTTTTACATTTTAAATACCAATTTGGACAGATTGCAAAGTCCCCATCACGACAATTGAGTAGGCCCCTCATTACATTTGCCAAGAATTGGAGAAACAGATATTTATTGAGAACGAATACAAAAAAAATAAGTTTTTTTATTAACAAATGTATTGGGAAGTATTTCTCCGAGATTTGATGGAAATTAGGATGACATCTTGGTGGTATGCGGGTATCACACTCTAAAGTTGCTAAGTTGTGACTGGCATATTGTGAAGGGCGTTTAAAACGTTTTCTTTGTTCTTTTAAGGAGGTGCAGACGTATACAGGACAATACATATCTCGATCTCCCTTATCGCAAAAAATTACATTTGTTCGATAGTCTGGTATTTTTACAACTTCAACAGGGGATTGCATTACGTGTTGACTGCATCATGTGTGTGCTATATATAAATAGATACTTCCGCGTTTGAGTAATTCATCGCTGATATGAATTGCATCTTCCGTTGCTGATCTAAACACTTAAAGATTTTTGCGTCTCAAAAAATGCATTATCAAAATCTTGAGGGACTTGTTGCGTTTATTTTCGTTTACTTTAAAAGCATCGTATTGAAATTTGCAATAACAACGGAAAAGCAAGTGTGATTGGAAGCATTGAATCTAGTAAAATCTTCTTGGTTAAAATGTGTTTTTATCACAATTATTTCATATCAGGGGCGTAGCCAGCTTTCTTGGTGGGGGGGGGGGGGGCAAAATAAAATTACGGGGCATAGACGAAAAAAATGCCGTTCCATCATACAATACGTACATGTCTTTGAGCTTCCAAAAAAGCTTTATCGTGACAATATGCGCGCGCGCATATAATTTGTATTTTACACTCTTTTGGCCCATTATCCGGGTGAATTTTGGTGGAAAAGGGGCTCCCTGCCGCACCTATAATATATGCCAAACTTTTATGTTATTTATTTTCGTACATGCCATATCGCTTCAAATGGCTTGGCTCCCTAGGTGTATCATTATTACTAGCAAATAGTATAGTGTGTGTTAGAAATTATTGGTAAACCATGGATTGGTTAACATTTTATGTTAACAGGTAGATATGTTATTCATGTTGTTATTGCTTGTTGATTTGTAAGTTGATGATATTAATGACGAATATGATATCAAATGTTACTGCGATTATTGTTGGTGCTGCTGCTGCTGATGATGTTTATGTTATTGAAAACGCAACAGAAAGAAAACTTGAAGCGTCATACACTTGTTTAGTATGGGAAACCAGTAAAACGACATAAGGACCTAAGTTGCAATATGCGACAGTGGCATACACCTGATGAATATGCGACCACCTATGCAATAAAGTAAACAGCATTATTATGTAGTTGAAACCATTTCAAATCTTCGGACGGCAATACTAAGAATACGAATAAGAAACACGGTACAAGATGCAACAAGTTTTGCTGTTATGATCGTATCACGTATCGATCACTTTACCACGGGAGCGCTACTCACGCTAACTCTGTTTATTCATTCTTCACTGTTAAACAACACCCAGTATCTTGGTCAAGGTTGAGAGGAAAATGTATCTTGGTCAAGGTTGGGAGGAAAATAAAAAGCCGTATTTGAAAAGTTACTACTAGGTTAAGAAAACGAAAACAAAGACTACAGTAGATAGAAAATTGCATCAGATGTGATTAAATATTTAAACCTCTTTTGTGTTGTTTTTACAGTGCATCAAGGCATATGCCCAAAGCTGCCATTGACAAGTAATTTAAGGGCGGTCTTAACCCTGGAAGTATGGATATTTTTGGGCCTCATAACAGCCAAATTGTTGGTCTAAAGTATATAAACGTATACACAATTTAGAAATACATGCTACGTTCATATGTGAGGTCAATTTGAGTAATTTGGGCAAAAATACTTCTTTTTGGAGATAATCCCCCAAACGGGTTGTTTGGCCCACATTTTTCGGACAACGAATTTTTGTTAGGGGAAAAACTTTTCATGTACGTGAAAGTAACATAGAAATAGTAAGCTCGATAAATTTTACATTGTAAATACTAATTTGGACAGATTGTGAAACCCCGATCATGACAATTGAGTAGGCACCTGATTACATTTATCAAGAAGCTGGAAAAAACTTATTTATTGAGAATGAATACAACAAAAATCTGATTTTGTTAAAAAATATATCTGGACGTATTTCTCCGAGATTTGATGGAAATTATGATGACATTAGAGAAGTGTTATGTACTTTAGTTCTAAGGCAATCATTAGATCAGGTATTGCAGTTAGACATCAATTTACACGCGCGTGCAGAACCCAATACTTGTTAAAAGGTAGCCTGGAGTGATGAGATCTTAATCTGTTTATTGAAATTGCTTTACTGTTCACGGGTGAAGTCAAGGTTACAGAGATGAATGCAGACAACAGCTTGGAAAAAACCGAGGGCAATATCTGGTAAAGATGTTAACGATATATCTAATGGCCAACAAGCTTGGCTTCTTTCTTTCTCTTCACATTTATCTCACCTTCTTTCACATTATATACTGCTATCTTGTCCTCCCCCCTCTTTTACCTATGTCTGTCGGTCGGTCTGTACGTCTGTCTGTTTGTCTATCTACCCTGTATTCTCTAGTTATAACGCAATGTGTTTCTCTGAAGTTCCTGCATATATGCTCTATTGTTGCACCACATTTCAATTATTGTGATATAATTTGGGGTAATTGTACCAAAACAGATTCAATTAAGTTGCAACGAATGCGCAGACAAGAGCTGCTAGATATATTTGCAATGTTCCTTGGGACACATCAGGGTCTGAAGTTCTTAATCAACTCAGCTGGTTGACACTTGCTGAAATAAGAAACATCCATTTGGCAGAGTTCATGTTCAGGGTTACAAACAACATACTTCCTGATAATATTTGCATGTTATTTGAGAAAAACGAATATAATTATAATCTCAGGCGTATAAATAATGTTGATGTTCATTTTCCTTCAAATAACTTTAAGAAACGCAGTCTTTCATACAGGGGTGCTCATCTATGGAACGATATCTCAGCTGAAGCACAGTTGTGCGATAGATCTGCTGCGTTCAGGAGATTTGCTTTACTGTAATTATGGATTGAACTTTGCCTAAATGTTTGCTTTTGGTTATTACTTTGTCAATTGTACTTGCTTTGTATGTTTAATTTATATTTTATCACTTTGTCATTTATAGCTTTTATACTTCTTTTGTATTTCCATTTACTTTTAATATCCTTGATTAATGATGTATTGTAACATGTTAATTTATGTAGCAACACGGCCCCAGGGAAGACCAGCTCAAGGGCTGATCTGGGCTTTTCCGTGTATAAATAAAATTGAAATGAAATGAAATGCTCCTGCAAGAAAATACCAAAAAACCTTCTGCTGCAATTTCTGGGGGTTAGGGGTAGCTGTGTCATATTTTGATCCTACTATTAAGTATTTTAACATTTTAATCACGTCCACTTTTGAAGATGTTTTTATAAATGTTTCTGTTAATTGAGGTGATGATAGAGCCAGGAAGTCAGTAAATGGCGATATCAAATTAAATATTGACATGATTGTTTTCTGTACGATCCTTCTCATAGTGGTTTAGTGAATTTCCACTTAGTTTAAGTAACCTTGCACCTTCTGTATATTTTTTATAGGCATTAAAGATAATTCGCTAACAGTATGTATTTCAAATTCAATATAAAAGACCACGCTTTCGGTTTCTACACATACTGTTGAATTCGAGGCAAATTGGTACAAATACTGCAATCACGGTAGTTTGATGGCATGTAAAACTACGTCATCTTTATGAAAAAGTGATGGCATGTAAAACTACGTCATCTTTATGAAAAAGTGATGGCATGTAAAACTACGTCATCTTTAAGAAAAAGTGAACACTGGTGGCGCTATGTATCTTCAATCGCGTTGGCATACTGGTTTAGTGGCATTAAAACACCAGAAAAAGAGTAACAAATAGCAAGGAAATGTTCCAAAAACATTTTTACCATGAAATACAAGGAATAACTTACATTATGTGGTTAAATTAATCTGAAAATATATGTAAATAGCACCCTCAATTTGAACACAAATTTACAGTTTATAGAATATAAATTGATAAAGAAACGTAAGTTTATGTTAAACATAGCTAACAATATGTGTATGTCAGTGTTATAGCTATTGGTATTGTCAAGGTCTAAAATTGAACATTATTTTAAAGTTTTGTTAGAAAATGTAATAAATGATCACATCAAACAACCGTACAATGTCTTGAAAAGTCTTTAGCATATACCGGTAAATAACTAATAACTTTGAAAGGGCTGATTGTAATATTGGATTCAAATTTGTTTTAAGCAAAGTTTGATTACTACGGAGCCTCATGGGTGACATGTAACAAATATTTTTTTTGAAAATTATCCCGAGATAATCAGGTTATCTCGGGATAATTATCCCGAGATAATCAGGTTATCCCGGGATAATTATCCCCGAGATAATCAGGTTATCCCGGGATAATCATTATCCCGAGATAATCAGGTTATCCCGGGATAATCAGGTTATCCCGGGATAATTATCCCGAGATAATCAGGTTATCCCGGGATAATCAGTTTATCCCGGGATAATTATCCCGAGATAATCATGTTATCCGGGATAGTCTGTTTAATCATGTTATCTCGGGATAATCAGGTTATCCCGGGATAATTATCCCGAGATAATCATGTTATCCCGGGATAATTATCCCGAGATAATCATGTTATCCCGGATAACATGTTTATCTCGGGATAATTGTACATGCACAATCTCTTTAACACAGCAATGTTGCTCACGCAAATAGCGTCAATTTTGTAATAGACGTCCATATCATAGGATGTACGGCGATGGAGTGTACATCTGGGTAGGAGACTGTTTATACGACGGCCTGTGCCACTGGCTACGCACAGTCAGGGCGCACACAACCAATTCAGCGTCACATTGAAACACACGGGAAAACACGCCTTTTCTTTGCGCGATTTTAGACATTTTCGGCAACAAATTGACTATAAAAGTATTACCAATCGATTGCAAATCGATGAAAATTTAATTTATGTTTCAAAGTATGGGTAGTCTTGTAATTAATTTCTATACCCCGAAAACCCATTTCTGGCCATTTTCTGGCTATCTTCAGTAGATAGCAGATCAATGTAGCTATTTTTAGTAGGCCTAGATCAGTATAACTATCGTCGGTAGCAGATCGATATAGTAATCTTCTGAAGATAGCAGATCAATTATAGTTATCTTCAGTGGAAAGCAGATATAGCTATTTTCAGTAGATAGCAGATTAATATAGTTATCTTCAGTAGATAGCATTTTAATATATAGCTATATTCAGTAGATAGCAGATCAATATAGCAGTATATGACAGATCAATATAACTATCTTCAGTAGATAGCTGATCAATGTAGCTATCTTCTGTAGATTGCAGATGAATATAGCTATCTTCAGTATATAGCAGATCGATATAGCAATCTTCAGTAGATAGCAGATCAATGTAGCTATCTCCAGTAGATTGCAGATGAACATAACTATCTTCAGTAGATAGCATATTAATATAGCTATCTTTTGTAGATAGCAGATCAATATAGCTATTGTCAGTAGATAGCAGATCAATATAGATATTTTCAGTAGATAGCAGATCATATAGCTATCTTTAGTAGATAGCAGATCAATATAGCTATCTTCAGTAGAAAGCATGTTAATATATAGCCATCTTCAGTAGATAGCAGATCAATATAGCTATCTTCTGTAGATATCAGATTAATATAGCTATCTTCAGTAGATAGCTGATCAGTATAGCTATCTTCAGTAGATAGCAGATCAATGTAGCTATCTCCAGTAGATTGCAGATGCATATCTATCTTCAGTAGATAGCAGATTAATATAGCTATCTTTTATAGATAGCAGATTAATATAGCTATCTTTTATAGATAGCAGATTAATATAGCTATCTTTTATAGATAGCAAATGAATATAACAATCTTCAGTAGATAGCAGATCAATATAAGCTGTTGTCTGTAGATAGCAGATCAATATAACTATCGTCAGTAGATAGCAGATTAATATAGTTATCTTCAGTAGATAGCAGGTTAATATATAGCTATCTTCAGTAGATAGCAGTTCAATGTAGCTATCGCCAGTGGATTGCAGGTGAATATAACTATCTTCAGTAGGCCTAGATAGCAGATCAATATAGCTATTTTCAGTAGATAGCAGATCGATAAAGTAATCTTCTGAAGATAACTATATTAATCTGCTATCTACTGAAGACTACTATATCGATCTGCTATCTACCGACAATGGTTATATTGATCTATCTACTGCCAACAGCTATATTGACCTGCTATCTACTGAAGAAAGCTATATTGATCTACTATCTACTGAAGATTGCTATATATTAACCTGCTTTCTACTGAAGATAGCGATATTAATCGGCTATCTACTGAAAATAGCTATATTGATCTGCAATCTACTGAAGATTGCTATATTGTTCTGCTATCAACAGAAGATAGCTATATATTAACCTGCTTTCTACTGAAGATAGCGATAGTAATCTGATATCTATTTTCATCTACAATATACTAGAGATAGCTATATTGATCTGCTATCTACTGAAGATAACTATATTAATCTGCTATCTACTGACGATAGTTATATCGATCTGATATCTACTGAAGATAGTTATATTGATCTGTAATCTACTGGAGATAGCTATATTGATCTGCTATCTACTTAAGATAGCTATATTAATCTCCTATATACTAAAGATAGTTATATTCATCTGCAATCTACTGGAGATAGCTACATTGATCTGCTATCTACTGAAGATAGCTATATTGATCTGCTATGATCTACTGACGATAGTTAGACTCCTATATTGATCTGCTATCTACAGAGGATAGCTGTATTGATCTATATCTACTGAAGATAGCTATATATTAACCTGCTATTTGCTGAAAATAGCGATATTAATCTGCTATCTACTAAAATAGCTATAGTGATCTGCTATCTACTGAAGATAGCTATATTGATCTGCTATCTACTGACGATAGTTAAGCTCCTATATTGATCTGCTATCTACAGAGGATAGCTGTATTGATCTGCTATCTACTGGAGATAGCTATATTGATCTGCTATCTACTGAAGATAGCTATATATTAAGCTGCTATCTGCTGAAAATAGCGATATTAATCTGCTATCTACTAAAAATAGCTATAGTGATCTGCTATCTACTGAAGATAGCTTTTTTCATATGCAATCTACTGGTGATAGCTATATTGATCTGCTATCTACTGAAGATACTAATATTCATCTGCAACCTACTGGAGATAGCTAGGCCTACATTGATCTGCTATCTACTGAAGATAGCTATATATTAACCTGCTATCAACTGAAGATAGCTATATTAATCTGATATCTACTGAAAATAGCTATATCTGCTTTCTACTGAAGAAATCTATATTAATCTAAAGATATGTTATCTACGGATCATAGCTAGGCCTATATTGCTCTTCTGTCTACTTTTAAGATAGCTTTTTTGATCTGCTATCTACTGGAGATAGTTATATTGATCTGCTAACTACTGGATATAAGTATATATTGATTTGCTATCTACTGAAGATAGCTATATTAATCTGCTATCTACTGATACTGAAGATAGATATATTGATCTGAAGATAGCTATATTGATCTATATCTACTGGAGATAGTTATATTGATCTGCTATCTACAATTCAATTCAATTCAATTCAATTCAATTCCCTCAAATGAGGGAAATTTATTCAGTATATAAAGGCCTCCGGCCCTAAAATACATTGTAAATTACATAAACAATATTAACGTATATACATCTACTGACGAAATATATATCTCTCTTCTTACATGCATTAAATAGATATTTACACAGATTTTTCAAGATCCTGCTATCAGAAGTCTGCATGAATTGGCAATACTTCAGTTCAGTTGGGTTTTCACGATAGTATCTAGGTATAAAACGTTGCCGCTCATTCCTAAAATAATCACACACTAGAACAAAATGCAGTTCATCTTCGACCAATCCAGACTCACATAATTTACAGAGACGTTCATCGCGTGGTATACCTTCATATCTTCCTAAAACTACTTCCAAATTCAAACTACCTAGTCGGAGTTTAGTCAACAAAATCTTCATCATAACATTTTCAATTATAAATAAATACTTTTCACATATGATATCAGTCTTAAAGATTGAATAATACTTTAACTTAGAGTTAGTACGCATGGACTCATCAAAACGTTGTAGTTCTATGTCTGTACAACGTTGCTTAAAAAGTGAAATAAAAACATTTTTATTGGCAACACCTTGTGCAATCCAAACGTGACCAAATCCTCTAGAAAACAAAATGTTTTTGACAGCTAGTGCCCAACACTCCTGGCCACGTTCGGCTTTGTTGTACTGAAATTTATAACACTGAAATAATGTTCTATTATGACTTAATTCAAGAATATATAGCCAATACTTGATAACTCTCATCAGAGTTTGAATAAACAAAGGATATCTGCCCAATTCACCTCGCACACCATCACTAGAAGTTGTTTTTGGTATGTTGAGTAGGTACCTGCAGAAACTTAAATGTACTCTTTCAATTAACATTGATTCATCTGTTCCCCATAATTCGCAGCCATAAAACATAATTGGGGCAATTTTAGTATCAAAAATTTTGCACATTACATCAGGAGGTAGGCGACCAAATTCTCTGGCAATGCTTTTAACACTAAAAAGGGCTTTCTTAGCCTGTACACTTAAATACTCTTGTGATTTGATCCATGATCCAGACGAACTGAATGTAACTCCTAAGTACTTAAAGGAATTAACAGTGTCTATTTGCTCGTCTAAATAATACCATTTTTCATATCTCTTTAATACACCACCACGACGAAAAACAATGATTTTTGTTTTCTCAGTATTGACTGTTAGACCCCATACTTTACAGTAGTTAGCAAGAATATTTATTTGTCGTTGCAGTCCAAATACTGTATCACTGATCAGTGCTAGATCATCAGCATAGAGTAAGTGGTTTATATATGCGTCGCCAAGTTGGATTTCCTGGATGTCAGAAGGATTCAGCTGTTGACTTAAGCTGTTGAGGAACAAATTAAAAAGAAATGGTGATAATACAGACCCTTGCTGAACACCTGATAAACAAGGAAAAGAATTTGTGACTCCATTAGGAGTTTTAACATGTGCATTTAATTGCATATACATGGAACGCAACACTTCAAGGATGTTACCTGTAATTCCAGCATCTTTTAGTTTAGAAATGAGCAGTTGGTGATTCACAGAATCAAAAGCTTTACGAAAATCTACGAAAGCAATATATAATCGACCTTTTTTACGTGACAAGTATCTATTAATTACTGTATACATAATAAAAACATTATCTGTTGTGCGATAACCTTTTCTAAAACCAGCTTGTTCTTGGCAAAAGAAATTCACTGCGTCTGCCCAGAGGTTCAATCTATTCAGGAGAACTCCCGAGAAAACTTTACATAGAACTGAAATAAGTGATATTCCCCGATAATTACTGGGCTCATCACGTTTACCTTTTTTAAAAATGGGGACAATCAGCCCAGTGGCCCACTGCAAGGAAAGCAACCAGAGCTTAATATTGCATTGAATAAACTTACAAGCATATCGAGCAAGACTTTTGGCGAATGTTTAAGAAATTCAGCAGGTATGCCATCAATACCAGTCGCTTTGCCCTGTTTCAAAGAGTTCACAGATTTAGCTACCTCATCCTCAGTTACTTCAGTGTTAAGAAACGTATCCCATTCGGTGTCACTTTAATTGGCCTCCTCGGAGTGGTTATCAGGAGGACACTCACTTTCGATGATTTCAATATCATCATCACTGGCATCATCTTTCTCTGGGTTAAAAAGATTTCTAAAATGATGCAGCCACTGATTGGTTGATATACGATCAGATACACTTTTAGAAGGTGACTTTATTTGTGCCCAGAAAGTTTTGATATCATTACTGTTGAGGGAATCAAGAAGAGCCTGTTGCTTCTCTTTCCTGAATAAATATTTCTTTTTCTTTAAAAGAATTTTATACTGCTGTTTAATGATCTTATATTCTGACAAAGCCTCTTCTGAGCGACTCAATCTAAACCTGTTAAGTTTTCGCTGAACCGTATTTTTAAGCTGCAAACACTCGGCATCAAACCAGCTGTCTTGTTTCTTTGCAGTAGTTCTAACTTGCTTTTGTTGTCGGAACATACTTTTTCCAACAAAGTAGAACATGTCACCAAGAATTGAAACTGCCTGATCAATATGAAGTTCACGCAAAACCTTTCTAAACCTGTTATTCATGTTGATGAAGTCTGGATGTTTCCATCTTTTCATAAATGAATGCAGGCAATTGGTATTCCAAACTGGAGATAGTTATATTGATCTGCTATCTACTGACGAAAGTTGTATTGATCTGTTATCTACTGGACATAGCTATATTGATCTGCTATCTACTAAAGATATCTATATATTAACCTACTATCTACTGAAGATAACTACCCAGCAAACACATAAACGTTTTAAAAACGTTTTAAATAAGTTATATTTTGGCTTTTGGTTTAGGTAAAACGTTTAATAACATTAAAATGTCGGGTTATATAAAGGTCATGATAACGTTTTAAAACGTTTTGTATAAAAACACACTACAACAATATTTCTAAATGTTTTCAAAAATGTTATTGTAAACTATTTTTGCAAACATTTTTGCCAAATATTGTGTCAATACTTAAATAACATTATGTTAAAACATTTGAACACAGCAAACACAGAAATGTTCTTAAAATGTTTTTTTCAAAACCTTTTAATAACATTTAAATGTCGGGTTATATAAAGGTCATGAAAACGTTTTTAAAACGTTATTGAAAATATTTTGGGCAAACATTTTTCGCAAAATATTTTTTCAACCCCAAAATAACATTATGTTTAGAATGTTTTGTATCAAGTTTTCAAGAATGTTTTTGGAATGTTATTAAAACGTTTTTATACCCTTTATATAACCCGACATTTAAACGTTTTCTGTAAAACATTTTTGTTTGCTGAGCAGTAGATTATCAAAAATGTTTTTAAGGTTATGAAAACGTTTTATACTCTTAATATACCCTTTACATAACCCGACATTTAAACGTTTTCTAACAACCTTTTATAACCTTTTGCGAATGATGTCGAAAACGTTTTGTGTTTGCTGGGTATATATTAATCTGCTATCTACATATGATAGTTATATTGTCTGCTGTCTACTTTAGATATCGTGGTCTGCTATCTACTAAAGATAATTATACTGAGCTACTGATACTGCAGATAGCTATATTGATCTGCTATCTAATGAAGATAGCTATATTAACTTGCTATCTACTAAAGATAGCTTTATTAATCTGCTATCCACTGATACTGAAGATAGCTATATTGATCTGAAGGTAGCTATATTGATATGCTATCTACGGAAGATAGATGGCCTACATTGATATGCTATCTACTGGAGATAGTTATATTGATCTGCTATCTACTGGTGATAGGGGTAGCCTATTGATCTACTATCTAGGCTATAAAATACTGAAGATTTGTCTGCTATTTAGGCCTACTGGAGATAGCTATATTGATCTGCTATCTACTGACGATAGTTGGTCACCTATGCCTATATTGATCTGCTATCTACTGAAAATAGCTATATTGATATTCATCTGCTATCTACTGGAGATAGTTATATTGATCTGCTATCTACTGGAGATCGCTATATTGATCTACTATCTAGGCCTACTGAAGATAGCTGTAGGCATATATTAACCTGGTATCTAGGCCTACTGAAAATAGCTATATTAATCTGCTATCTTCTGAAATAGCTATAGGCCTATTAATCTGCTATCTACTGGAGATAGCTAGGCCCTATATTGATCTGCTATCTACAGAAGATAACTAGGCCTATAACGATCTGCTATCTAGGCCTACTGACGATAGTTAGACCCTATATTGATCTGCTAGGCCTATCTCTATTGAAGATAGCTAGGTCTATGCCTATATTGATCTGCTATCTACAGACGATAGCTATAGCCTATATTAAACTGCTTTCTACTGAAGATAGTGATATTAATCTGCTATTAGGCCTAATGGGGAAGGGTTTTGTCCCTTAAGCTGAAATAACGAGGTAAAGTGAAAGAAATCCCACTGGCTATTTTGGCCGTTTAAATTGCTCTGGTTGGCCTACAACAAGACCTACAAACACAATAAATGTGGCTGATTCCATGTATGTATTACAAATATGCCAAAATTTTTTATATTAAGCCTATAGGCTAGGCCTAAGATCATAGGGCCTACACTATGGCTGTGATCAAACTTGCGTGAACAAGGGTGTGTGAATAAGCGTGCTTGTTCAAATCGTGTTCGAATCAATGCAGGGAATTCAGAACCATAATTTAGACAAGTTTTAAAGTCTTGGTGTAAAAAATGTGGTGAAACCTCATGCAAAAATGTAAAAAGCAAAAGTCAGAAGTGTAACGGCACTCCAGCCGGCAGCCCGCGGGGCAACTACCGGGTCGGTCCCCGTACGAAGCCAATGTATCATGTGTATGCTCGCTCGACTACTCTCGCGTTAAACTCGGGTGCTGTGGTCTGAAATGACCCTGCAGTCCATTTTGCTTCGTAACTTTACATTTAATTGTCCAGTCCTGCGTTTCAAGTTATGGTTGAAATAAAAACCCGTATTAAAGCTTATTTTTAATTTCGAGGTTTCAAAATCAAAAATGGAGACCACAATAGACCAGTTTGGTGGGGAATTTCGCGCGAAATTTGGAGCGAAATTTTGTAATATTTTTTGGCGTGATTCGTGCCCGGATTTGTGTGAGGAAAACTGTCGATTTTATCTTTATTTGAGCCAATCAAGCCAAATCATTCGGCACATATATAATTTTGTTTTCACTTTTCATGAACATGTTATTGGTTTTCTGATACTTCTGTACTGTACTGTACTTCTGATGAAAATAAAAGGCTGTATTTTGTGGCAATTGTCATTCAATTTCGGCAATGTTTACGTCCAAAATGTCATTTCCTGGATGGTTGCGCACCACGTAGCCAGTGGCAATAGAAGTTCATGTATGCAATTGTACACAATATGTACGAAGGGGTTATACAGTCTCCTACCCAGATGTACACTCCATCGCCGTACATCCTCTACGGACGTCTATTACAAAATTGACGCTATTTGCGTAACATTGCTGTGTTAAAGAGATTGTGACATGTACAATTATCCCGAGATAAGCATGTTATCCCGGGATAATTGTATATGTTAAAGAGATTGAACATGTACAATTATCCCGAGATAAACATGTTATCCCGGGATAACATGATTATCTCGGGATAATTATCCCGGGATAATATGATTATCCCGGGATAACCTGATTATCTCGGGATAATTATCCCGGGATAAACTGATTATCCCGGGATAACATGATTATCTCGAGATAATTATCCGGGATAATCTGATTATCCCGTGATAACATGATTATCTCGGGATAATTATCCCGGGATAAACTTATTATCCCGGGATAACCTGATTATCCGGGATAATTTATCCCGGGATAACCTGATTATCTCGGGATAATTATCCCGATATAACCTGATTATCCCGGGATAACCTGATTATCCCGGGATAACCTGATTATCTCGGGATAATTATCCCGGGATAATTATCCCGGGATAATCTGATTATCTGATAATTATCCCGAGATAACCTGATTATCTCGGGATAATTTTCAAAAAAAATATTTGTTACATGTCACCCATGAGGCTCCGTAGATTACGGATGTCTTAAGGCTCGATACAAAAACAGTTGTAGACTTGTGTTATACAAAACAATAACCTGATCTGAGGTAGCGCCAGCAAAGGAAAGCCATGTCATTCCAAATAAACGCGATTAGGCATTTTGAAATGTGAGTAGAATACAGTATGTCTGCAAATGTGTTTCAAGTGCATCGCATTCAATTCAAATAGTTTTGTTTTATGTAATTGTACCTTTAGGAGCATGTCTATATAATAAGAAAAATAAATCCACTAAGGCTGGATAAACCGACACAACATCTTTAATCTTATGTCTATGTATTTTCATTATATGTCTGGGATAAGGTATTTCAATGAGGATGAAAGTATTTTGAGTACGCCTGAATATTGAATAACTCCACGAAATTATCATCTTCTTGAATTTTTCAAAATGAAGAAGAAGAAAAGACACACAAAAAACCCATCGTTATGTCAAGTGAAAAATTTCTTCCGTAATTTAAAAAAAAATCATGGTTTCCCAAAAGGTCAGAAAATGCTAGTATTTCACAGCTGCAATGTTTGGTGTGAAATAACATTTTAACGTAGATCACTCAACATAATCATGATAATCCTGGTTAGCTTTAATATGACTTTAATTCATAAGAAAGGAAGTTTAATACATCAGACACCTTCAATGCAACGGTTGCATCATATCAACCACTTGGTAATCCGACTAACTTATGTTACTTCAAAGGACAACCAGAAGACATATTCGATTATCAGAACTAAGTACATGACTATAAATGAATAGAACTAGATACGTGAAAACATTTGGTAAACATTGCAATTAAGCAACAGGACTGTCGTCTACCGGGGATCCTTTAGAAATCGTACAAGCTCTCACCCATTTTATATCGGAAGCCAGTGGGACTTATTTGGGAACATTTATGACAGCCACGAGCATTCCCTGGTGACAATCAAAGTAATGTCGCAGTGCTTGTGATGACCATTAGGGTAGCTCAAGTTGCAGACAATTACCATTCATAAATATAATATTGCTGTAAACAAGTAGAGAGCATGTCTTTTGTAACTGAATAGTAATTAGGTAACAGTGCCGAGACCACGGTAGTTAGGAAGATCAATTACTGGTTATAAAACGTAGGTAGGTATTCAAGCAAAATGTACACAGGGGCAATTGAAAGTCATATTTTCATGTTCATCTGTTCCCAATATTGAGATCAATAGAACAGATTAATGTGAATTATAAGGGAGGGGGGGGGATTGTCAGTCCAAAAGGCAGGGGGCAAGCATATTTTGGCAGGTCAAAAGAAGGACCAAGCGATTTTTGGCAGGTTGAAAGGCGGATCAAGCGATTTTTGGCAGGTTGAAAGGGGAGGGGGCAAGCGATATTTGGTACAGATATTTTGGGTCCCGTTTCTGTATTATGCCCTAAACAGGTGTAGAAAAACGTTAGGAACACGTTCAAAAATGTCCTGCTCGCTGCGCTCGCATTATATGTAAGGCAAGTTAAGGTTTTAACAATACATGGCTCATTTTGAAATACAAGAGCTCGTGTTTCTTTTCTTTTATTCCAACAAGTGTCTTCCAATAATTCTTCTAATTGGAAGGTTTGTAAGAATCACGGAACTTTTGACCTTATCAACAGTATCAACTGTATCAAGGTATGATAAATTTGTGTGAAATACACTGATAGAGCACCGAAACGCTCTTCAATCATAATAAATAGCTCTAGTACCACGTATTTTAAAATATTAATCAGATTTAAAATTACATATTACATGTAGTATCCTCAGCATTTAACATCAGTTCATACAAATGAAAAAAAAACATGAGAAAGCTTGATTAATGTTTACCAACTATTAGAGACGACTAAAACTTTCGCCTTAATACGGCTTTTCTGTTTATGCTAAAACTATTTATCATGGCTGGGTAATTACAGCATTGTCATTGACATTCATTTGGTCCATGGAATGGAATAAATTTGAATTAGATTTTACCCCACAATAAAAGACAAAGTTCATTTCAAACAAGAAACGCTAGCTTGCATATGACTAATTGTAATGTATCAGTATTAGTAAACAAATGGACTGTTTCAATCCTGAACGTGATTGCTAGCCAATACGATTATTGAACTATCGAGTTCTAACGATAACATAACATAAAGCGCCATGGATTGTTGCTGAATCACAACCTTTTGGCATTTTTTTTACTAATTTTTAGTACAAACAAGTTTATTTTCTAACTTAATGTTATATCAGTATACATTTAAAAGGAAAGTTACTTTTTATTTTATTTTTTCTCGAAACACTAACAGTATGATAATAAAGGGCATTCTTGCTTCGTTTTGTACCAGTGTTTTGTATCTACTATTGTAGAGGATTTACTCAACAAGGACACTTAGCATTTAGACATGGACGACTGTTATCAGCCTTTTTTTACCTGGTGTGTATAACGCCGTGTTACTTGAAGGTAAATGTTGGATGCTCATCGAAGTGTGGGGCTTCTACATTACATTGTCAACTGCTGTCTGTAATATTTGCGATATAGCTTATATTTACTATACTCTACTTGGACACTTACCCTGGCCACAAAACTATTTCATGCATGTCTAAATATCACTCTCCGTTGGCCGCTATTAATGCCTACAGGTCAATTATTTGTATCCAATGATGATTATTGGAATGGTATGGAGTGCTATTAGTTTTTGAAACACGACGGGTAAAGTAACATGTTTGATCTAAACTCGGAGAGGCTATCCGATATGTTTCAAGTTCACAAAATGTGGAGTTTGTTTTACAGACACCGTGGGAAAATAGGCATACGTAATTAACCTACAATCCCGGTCATAATTGTTCGAACACTTTAACATGGGTACTTCAAATAAGCCCCCATTCCCCCCGATCAATGTTTTATTTTGGGTCATGACCCCTAGAAACATCCAACATTGATTGGTGGGGCAGGGGGAGGGTTATAGTAGTAGGAAATGGTTCAGATTTCATGTCAAAGAAAGCGAAATTTTAATATTTCAAGTACTGTATAACAGAAATACGGTCTCAAACAGTCCTACATTGACACAAGTGTTCGAACTATTTTTGTCCGGGATTGTAGATTGATGCCATAATCTTTGCTCCATGTACTAGTATACATAAAGTTAATAGTTCTCTTGCAGCTTTTCCCCTGGTTATACAGGATACAAATACACGACCATAGCACCTTTACAGCTGCAGTGACCGAAGACGGTAGAGTTTATGACAACAACAAGTTAATTTAATTTGTTAATATGCATAAACGGGTGTATGTACTAAAAAAACACAAAAGTAACCAAGTATGTGTATACTTCAAATATTTCCGAGAAAAGGGGAAGTGTGTCCGTATTAAATATCGATATTGGTGAAAACTAGGAAAAATAGGAAAGAATGGAGCAAAGAGAACATGTTTTGCAGAACGTATCCAAATTCCTTAAAGAAATCACCACTCTCGATCATCAAAATACGTATGTCGTCTCCTCTATCATATCGGTTGTTTAAGGATTCTCTGAAAATCCACCCGGGCAGCAAAACATTTGCAACACCATATTTATGTGTATAGAAGTGTTATGTGATCATAATTGAAAAACGCGAAGAAGATCAGTTTCCTCTTGTTAACATAACCAATGCCTGAACAACACGCAAAATCACATATATTTCTTCAACGATGCATTACAGTGACATTTAGTTAATTAAGACGTTATTTGAAAAACACAGTTTTCTGAGAATTGGAGGCCGATATTAGAAATCAAATGGGACTGCATTTGGAGAGTTGATTGGAAGACTAAGCTTCGTTAACATTAATAGAAAATATTTAGAATACTGCAGATTGTACACTAAATAATATTGGTAAAAAGTTAATGAACATTTGTTATAATCCTGTTGCAAGTAGTTTAACAAAAAATTGATCGTGATATTTTTTTAGTAACACAAACATCTACTTACGTTTAGTATGTGATTTGTCCCTCTCACGAATATCCAAGAAAATTCGCTCAGCGTAAATTTAATGGTGTGTACATCTGTTAAGACACATCCCTCTACATCCCGATGTATACAGATACACACCCCACCCACCCCTACAGGTGACGAGAACCATGTACTCAAATATCGAAATGTGGACATTTCGAAGTAAAGTATACAGTTATAATGTTAAGTTTCATAAAAACCGTGTCCACGTTTGCCAGCAAACACATACGCATACACACGTAATTATTCTCCGCGCAACGTACCTTAACAAATATAAAGTGACGTCATATGTGTCAGGCGGGTTTAATACACGTGTGTATCTAAGTTATGACTTGCATATTATGAATAAGGTATAATTTGTCTCTGTTTCTTTAACGCGTACTTATAACTGAAGACCTGAGCGCAAGAAGACCGTAAGTCTACTTGGCCCCTCAACATGTATACACTAAAGTTGCGTATAGTTTCGTATAGTTTGGTAATGTTTTATACATGTTCAGGGGCCAAAACAAATCTTTCGCAACCTTTCATGATGTTTTCACTCTGGAACATGTATTAAACATTATAAAACCCTAAGAAACTATACGTAACTTTAGTGTATACATGCTGAGGGGCCAAGTGGACGTATGGTCTTCTTGCACTCAGGTGGATACGAATAACAGGAACGGCACACAATGCAACAAGTTATTGCTAGTAGGATTTCATTGCTTACCAGTCACGTCACCACAATGACCAGATGCTGTGGCCACAACAACTCCTATAGTTGTTGGAGCTCAGAGGAGGCTTAAAGGCATTCCTACAATGCACTATGATTGGGAAATTTGATCAATATAACCTAATTTTAAAGGCAAAGTTCCCATTGCCACACACACAAAATGGTAATTTTGAAAGTGCAGCCAACGACTTAATAGTTGATACTTATGACTGATATTTGATTTTCTAACAACAAACATTCATATTGTCCCACTGCATTAATTTTATTCCTAAGTCTTGATGTTTTGAATGTTAAATAATAGGATGAAAACACCAGATATTTGCACACAAGCCCAATGCAAGGTATGATCAACTGTACCACATGTGTACAAAAGCCAGACATACAAGGTCAGAAACCCCATTGGGTTGTGGGAATGCCTTTAAACATCCTCTGGTTGGAGCTCTTGAGAACATAGCTCGCGGGGTTGTATTATTTTGAAGTTTCTCGCGCCTTTTCTGTTCACTTGCCTTATTAAATCTTCCCTGTTAAATAACACACAATATGTTGGTCAAGGCTGGATTGAAATTAAACAGCTTTATCTGGAAAGTTGCCTCAGGGTTAGGAAACCATAAACAAGGCCACAATGCAGATAGAAAATTACATCAGTAGTGATCACTTCCCTTCTTTGGTGTTTAAAAGTATTTCTAGTATTTGACCTATGATTTGACATTAAGATGATGATAGCTTTGGAAAATGTAATTCCATACTCACATTCTATTATAATTCTTACATTATGATAATAAGAATCTTAGCTTACAAAACCTCAGCCTAATGGAAGAAATAATAAATATAATTTTTAAAAAAATATCGAGGCCGCGGTGTTGTTTATAGTCGTAAAGGACCCCAAGTGTCTAAGTAGCGCAAACTCTTGCATTGAATGCTGAATTATTCAACGTATTGATATCGAGATTGGTGTTCAAAGTATGCTATTACAGTGTCCGCAGAACGATGTGTATAGTCGCCGGTCCATCGCACTACGTGCTTTTATTTGTGTAAGGTTACAACAACATTTCAGTCATTAGTGTGAATGTGATCTTACCTTTTATGACTTTTTTATGATTAGTCTGTGTTAACGCGGTCAGTCTCTATACCAAGCTTTAATACTCTCCCCACGCGCATACAGGTTACAGTCATTGGATTATATGATATCAATATCTAAAACTGTAGAAGGTATTATGTAGCCTATATAAAACAAAATAGCCTTGCATAACAGCATCACTATGATAGTATTTTGAATGCGATTTATTATATTTATTCAAAATTTAGTTTTGAAAGTGATGCATAAGCTTACAACACATGGAACTGAATTTGTAAGAGACATAGATAATGCTTGCATATGATACGTTATTTACAAGATGTGACGAAGTTATCTAACATAGATTAGACTACTCCGTAGTCCACTTGCCCATTGTGCATACTCTGGATATTGTATTTAAGCTTAAAACTCTGATTTATTTAAGGTAAGGCTTGCCAGGTGAAATCAGGAAATAGTGGTAAAAAGTGGCATTTTAAGGTTTTCATATATTTTAAGAATTTACACTTTTAGTTTTCAAATGCTTTTTGTTCCATTGAAATCGGATTTAGGGTTTAGAAATGGCGCCCAAGTAAGTGAAATTCCTGCACGCGAAATTTGACGAAAAAGTCAGTTTTCCTATACTTTAACATGCGTTGAATTTCTTATGTATTTTATTGTTTTTGGGTGGCAATTTTTAACATTTTTGTAGAATTAAGTTATTTAAAGGTACATTTTGTCAACAATTTTGACTAGTTTGCAGGGATTAACAACTTTTACAAGTTATTTGACACTTTCACATCTGATAAGTTGAATAGTTTTACCAAGTTTCGGCTTTTTGACCCTTGCGCGCAGTTTTTGACATACTTGTAGTCATCAGATCTTGTTAAAATTTGGCGCAGTTATTCACAATAATTCATTCCAACAAACAATGAAGAGATTTTTTTGAAAAATTGTTCAGGTCGTTAAATATGGATAATTTTCTTCAAATTTTGGCGGGAAAACATCAAATTTCTTCATTGTTTGTTAGACTGATTTAGTCTGAATAACTGTGCCAAAGTTCATGGAAATTGGACTTCAGGAAGTTACTATAAAACTGCGCGCAAGCGTAATATTTGAAAAATCCAATATGGCCGCCGTTAGCATGGCAACCGTCACGCATGACTGATTTGACCCATTTTTTCCAATTCTATTATCTTGTCCCACATTGTGACCGAATATGAACATTTTCTGACCAGTATTAACAAAAATCACTTTGACCTGGCAAGCCTTACCTTAATGTGTGCACAATTGATAGATTTTCACAACTGATCTTTTCAGTCACCGTACTCCCTCTGTTTGTTAGCTTCCCAAGTGGACTACTGACTTTGACTTGCGGTTAAAATTCTTAACACGGGACTAAAATTGGCCATGATGTAATGCATCTTTAAATGAATCTGGCTTTTGATTGGTCGCCCAGATCTCGTTATGGTTTAAATCCTCCGGGCACCTGCCATTACCATTAATAACTACATGGTACACAACTATGCGGCCTTTGTGTTGTGTAATTACATGAGCGCGTCAGTAAGTGCATGAGCGCGTCTTGTATTTGCTTGCGGTTAAATTGGATTGATAAACACGTATGATTGGCAGTGCGTGTGTCAGGGACTTTGCCCGTTCAAAGTCCCGTTTAGAATGCAATGTCCATATTCGATTTTTAACTTGGACTTTTGCGATTAATAAACTGGTAGATTCTAAAATCAGAATTGTTCAGTATTGAAGTGCCAATATAATTATGACATTATGATATGTTGCATTCAATAATATAAGCCTACGTACAATTTACTTTTACTGTTACTAATATAATTATATAAACTTTTTCTTCACAATTTTATACTAGTATTTTGATGTAATAAATATCAGTATAATTTCGAATTCAACTGAATGCTTTCATCATGATTAATAACATGCTTTTATTTATCAAAAGTCGAATATGGCATAGTCTAGACATAGATAGGAGTACAAGAATCTTGTACTCGTACGTTACTTGAAAGGAAATGAAAGTTATTTATAGGTAATATCGACCACCAATACTATTTGCTTTGAACATACAAACTATAAGCTCATGTTCTATGACAAAACTTAACCCTAACGCCCCAAGAGCTTTTTGGCGACTGGAAGGTAAAGAAGGAAGGAAGGATTAAAGAGAGAACACAAAGAAGTAGGTTGTTTGCTCTGGGTGTGATTCGAAAGAAGTTGTTTGAAGTTTCTGGGTGCGTCATCACATCACGTGTGATGGAGGCACGTCCAGAGGATATATCAAGTAGTATTTTGTAGTACCTGGTAGTGTTAGGTTTAGAGCATCCTGGAGGAATTTTTGGAGTCCTTGTGTGGTAAGTATGTTTTAATGTACAGGAGAACAAGTTATGAAGGGTAGGTCTATAAATGGTAATGGATGTTAAATTACTTTGAATTATAACGGCTTCAATATCAGACACCACAAATAACCAATATAGATTTTTGCTTTCCGATAAAGTAGGTCGGAATTTGGTGTTCGTGATTATTCCATTGTATATAAGCAGATGTCAGCTGTTACATTAACTTGGGTCTGTACAAATTTAGCTTTGCTCCAAAGCCGACCTTAAATTTTCCATCAGATAGAAAAAAATAAATGAAAACTGAGACGAAAATAAAACTCAAAATAACACAGTTGATATGCCCTAGTTGGTGGCTTTTGCCGCTGGGCTGACTTCGCATGGTCTTGCTTGCCAAAAGTAGTCGTACTTCTAGGGATTGGTGGCTTCTGTAACTGGCCCTCGGCAAGGGATAATTTGAGTGGTCTTTTTAGCATTAGTAGAACCGTCTAACTTAGGCCTTACAAGATATTTTCGTTACCAGTTACGTGCTTGGGTTTTTTTTTCAACCTAACCTGATTTCAAGCTGAATTCAACCTAGAGGATAGTCGAAATCAGGTCAAAATATTAACGTTGATACAACGTTGACATTGTAACCTATTTGAATAATTTGCAGTTTCACATAGTGGCGTATTTGCGCTACGTATTTGGGCGACTTTGACATTACACATATTTGCACAATTGTTTCACATAGTGACGTATTATGGCAATTCCAAGCATCATTCCGCGACGCGAAGTTTGCGTATGCAAATTAGGGTAGTTTGAAAAAGTTTCCCTCCTTAATCTTTCATTTACCAAAAATAGTTTCCTATATGCTATTCACCTACCTAATTGGCTGTTGCATAAAAAAATTCATGTGCAAACTTCGCGTTGCGGAATGCTGGTGCTTGGAATTCCCATTTGCACGACGTATTTGTCATTTGAACGGCGAAATTGTCATTAGTCCTTTTCACATAGTGACGTATTTTATTTAACATTGATATTTTGCCGAATAAGTTATGCTCTGATAGTGATACGTAAATTATATTAAAATATGTTGTATTTGTATTTACCTTTAACCTGGTTTTAATCGACAAGATTACGTAACAAACAAAAATCGCTAGATTTTCAAGTTCGATTTTCTCGAAATGTGTAGTGTGCAAATAATTGCGGAACTTTCGACCTTATCAAGTTGAAATACAATTAAGTAACCCTTAATTCCCGCTAACATAAAAGCAGGCAATAACACCTAAAATGTGTATCACTAATTAAATCAGGACATTGGTTTTAAATTAACTGTAAATCACGAATTGTGTTGAAAGAAGTACATTGGGCAAGCATAAGGATATTGTACAATGGACACAAACGCACTTATGATCTTTCCAGTATTATGAATATGTAAACCTATTCCATACAAATTTCGTAACGTGACGCATTTAGATGTCAAGGCTAATATTGTGAGATTAGTTGACCGTGTTTTGCAGAATGTAGTACAGGTGCCAGCGCATAATTAAATTACTAAATCTTTGAATTTCAAAACGTTCATTAAGCCTGACTGAAATTAGTTAACACATATTTTAAATTTAGTGATAACCTATTTCTTACATGCTTGCAAAGTTTAGACGCTGACAAAAACATTATATAATCTTGATAAAATGTCGTCTTTGAATCGAGTTTCAGTGTGCTAAAAGATGTAGATTTTTAACTTTAATTAACTGCCCGCATTATTTAAAATGTAAATATATATTTTACCTTTTGCATATAACGCCGTGTTACTTACATTACATTGCCAACGGCTCTCAGACGCTTACCCTGGCCACAAAACTATTCCATGCACGTCTAAATATCTCTCCATTGGCCACTATTAATGCCTACAAGTCAATTTGTATCCAATGAGGGTATGCAGTTCTATTAGTTTTTTGAAAAAAGACGGATACTGTAACATATTTGATGTAAACTCGTGTCACATAATTTGGAATTTATTTTACAGATACCGTGTGAGTCACATACAATAAATATTACTGAGACTAGGCATATAACCTGGATTGACGTATTAACATTTGTCCCATATAATACATAAAGTTTCACTCTTACTAAGTTCTCTTGGTCTTACAGCTTTTCCTCCTGGTCATATAGAGTACGCATACACGATGAAACTAATCAGAGCACCTTTGCAGCTGCAGTGACTGAAGACGGCAGAGTACAAATTAACGTTTAAATATTTCTGAGAAAAGTGGAAGCGTATCTGAATTAAAAATCGATATTGGTGAAAACTAGAAAATATTTAGGCAACAAATAGAGAAAGTAGAGCATGTTTTACCGAAATCAAAACACACCTGTCGTCTCCTCTAACATATTGACTGTTTAAGGATTCTTTGAAAATCTACTAGGATGACACAACATTTGCAATGCCATATTTAATTATACGAAATTATTAAGTTATTATACTTTGAAAACGAAAAGAAGATCGCCATCACAAAAGCTATTCAGTTCATCATTTCAAAATAGTCAATGCCTACACAAATGTCAAAACGATTTCGTCACCCTACTACGATAATTGCCTCCGTCATTTTTTCTTGTAATTTTGAGAAGTACAACATATGGTTCAAGCATGTATTTAAACATGTTTAATTTATTTATAACACATCAGTCCGAGACAGACAAAAACCCAATAGTGACTGAGCACTAAATTAAAGGGTTGTCTAAATACACCAAACACGTCATAAGAAATAAACTGGTCAGATATAAACAAATCACACCCCCCCATAAATCGGGTAAGGTGCTGGGTGTAAACATTTTATCACTAAAATGAACGCAGAGGATGGATCATCTACAACTACGTTAGGTCGCTACGGGGGGGGTTAATGTATATATTTGTTAAGATGTGCAAACACCCCCCCAACACCCCGGCATATATTAAGATACACACCCGACCCATTCCAGTACTTGGGTATACAAACGTGTGCGTATTTCTTTTGTTGTTCTTCTTATTTTTACACGCTTTATAGACATTTTGACGATCTTAGGAGCATTTACCTGATGAACAGGTACTACATTTATTCAAATAGTATAAATTAAAAACAAAATAAAGTCAGTCTTCCGACGGTAATAACTGTGGATACGTATAACATGAACGGGACAAGATGCAACAAGTTCCTGCTACTAGGATTGAATTGCTTACCGCAACGACCAGATGCTGTGGTCACAACAATTCCTATAGTTGGAGCTCTTGAGAAAATAGCTCGCGGGGTTGTATTATTTTGAAGTTTCTCGCGCTATTTCCGTTCACTTGCCTTATTAAATCGTACCTGTTAAACAACACACAATATTTTGGTCAAGGCTGGATTGAAATTAAATAGCTTTATCTGGACAGTTGCCTCTGGGTTAGGAAAGCATAAACAAGGCCACAATGCAGATAGGTAATTGCATCAGTAGTGACTACGTCTCCAAGTGTCTACTGTACGTCCAGAGGATGATTTTTAAATGATGATGATGCTTAAAAGCACTACCCAGCAAGTCTTGCGGTTAGCATATCTGTGTGAGTGAACATGACACCACTGCCCGCCCACTGCATACACACGTGCATGGTTAAATTTGAATTTGGACAGATATATTTAAAATAAAAACACCTTCAAAAAGTTGGTCGATTTCACTTTTTTGTTATCTACAAGAGGTGTGAATTATCCTTCATGCAACATCACTTTAGATCTGAAATCGACCAAGTAATAATGACACACACACACACACAATTCTAAAACAACATCTTTTGCACAGAATTCAGTGGGATTTGAAAAGTAAAGTGGCAGTTGAAACTCTGGTGATAACACTTTTACAGTGCATGATGGGGCTTCCTTAAATCATCCTCTGCTGTACGTCTAAGCAGCATCATTGTATTGAATGCTGTATTGATATCGAGATTTACGTTCAAAGAATGACGTTATTGTCCCAAGATCAGTGTGTGAATCGCACTACTTTCTCTTATTTATCGATTGTCCATGGTTACAACCATTCAGTCATTAGTGTAAATTTGAGCTCACCTTTTATGACTTCATAATATCTATGATAACGGCTACTACTCCTCTTTTCGCCAAACGACAATGGAATGTTGCTAAAATAAGAATACTTTTAATGCTGATTTATTGCACATTCTAGGGAAGTGTGGTTACCTTTTTTAAATAGCCGAATGAGAGGGTTTTCAATGAAATATTTTTTGTGTCAAAGTTAAAGCATCCTATATATAAAAGAATATATGAATATTTACTGCACATCGTATATAACAATTCGTGATACCCAACAGTGGCACATTTGTATTTTTTTTAATTGAGCAAGAATAAGGATAGAAAAAACGTTGACAATTCTATGTAAACATTATATTAGACCCGCCAAAGATTACTGTTTCGTTTTTATGGTAATCTAATCTTTTATTTCCTGAAAAATATTTGATGTCTAATGTGGAATATTTATATAAATGATAAAAACATCGAACGTGTATACAAGAAAAATAGTAGGCTCTACTATAGTTATACTAGCACACATACGATGTACGAGCGCACGTGTCCGGCGAGTCAAAATCAATATAATGTATTGTCCATGTAGAGGTTCATTTATTGTCGGATTTCTGTACAACAATTAACATCTATTAATACACATTAATGTTTTTAGGCAAATAAAATCGCAAAATATGGCACGTTTTCTGCCTTTGCTTGTCACGTGGTAGGCCTATGTTGAAGTTATGTTATATATTATATATAATAATTATATGTTCAAATAAGTTTCAAATGGATACCAACAAGGCCGAGCGGTCTAAGGGGCTAGGCTCATAGAGTATCCAAAGCGGTGCGCCGTGAGTTCAAACCACGCCTCTGCCAAACTTAATTGTACTTTTTAAAAATTTCATATCTGGGAAATGTGACTGGGAGAATTTATGTATGGCGTGAAGTTCATGAATAGAGTAACACTCTCCTGCGCACATATTGGTTACATTCATTGAATTATTTAAAACTGTTTACGACACATGGAACTAAATATGTAAGAGACATAGACGATGCTTGCATTTGAAGCGTTATTGCTAAAATGTCCCGAATTCAATAGATACGACTAAAAGAAGCTTGCACTCGTAAGTTACCAGAAGGAAATATAAGTTCTTTACTGACCACCAATGGTATTTCCTTTGAACATACCGATGCTTATGTTCTATGATATCGCTGAAAGTATCCTGGAGAGTTTTTGCAGCACTTGCGTGGTGAGTATGTTTTATGTACTTGAGAAAAAGTTTTGAAGCGTTGGTCAAACGTTTAATGCACGTTAAATGTTTCATTTTACTCAAAACTTTAAGCAACCTCTCGTAATTGTTATGATTAACTTTAAATGCAAGCAAATAGTACAATGTGTTTAATATCATACTCCATAACCAAGATTGATGTTTGCGTTCAGATAAAGTAGGTCATAATTTTGTATTCGTGATTATTCAATTATAATGCCACTCGTTTCGGAAGCAGATGTTAGCTGTTGAATTAACTTGGGCATGCAAAAATTCAGTCATATCAATGCAGATATATGAAACTAGATTTCACAATTTGATGAGGCATATGCAAACCAAACTGGAATGCAAACAATACATTTATTTTTGCTTATAAGTAAAATGGTTAATATTTTGTACAATAAAACACGACTGCATATTCTAATTCAGATGATTATGACCTGCATTTGCGTTCATTCAGTGTACTTACAAATAAAGTAAAATTTCTCTAAATACACCATACTTAATGGAGATTAATATAGTTATTTATCAATTCTTATATTTCTTCTACTTTGTGTTTCCAGTGTGTTATTTCATTTGGAAACATTAGAACTTGTTAAATAGGAATTGCACCATTATACATCATCATCATTATTATTTGTTTGGGAGGGGTGGGGTGCAAAAGTAGATTGATACCTATTGATTACTATGTTTTAATCAAGTGTGCGTAATTATTCAATTATATGGATGCTTATTTTAAGAGAAACGATACAAACTAATTTGCATTATTCAATAAAGGTGTTCTTGGTGTCATTCTATATACACCCTTATTGTTTATCATAATTATATTTAAAGAATGAATAAACGTACATAATAAATTCAGATTAGCGCTGAATGGTGTAAAATATACAAATTCTAAATTAATCTAATCTCTCCATCCAAGTAATTAAAATATGAATGATGTACTTTGATACATTTTAAGTTTGATTAATTGTCCAAAAAAGGTCACATAATGTGGCCAGTGTTTCTAAATACGAACATGTTCTTCTTACTCTTGTTGAAACTTTTGACCTGTCCAATATTATCTTGACCTGACCAAGATTATCTTGACCTGACCAAGATCATCCTGCACTAGCCAAGATTATCTTAACTTGACCACGATTACCTTGCTATGTCCACATTACTTGATACAATCAACAATTGACCAGACTTTGACCAAATGAAATACAATGGATAACGGAACGAACGAAGAGGGCTACACGTATATTTTTAGATATTGTACTTTGATTCATTAAATGAATATAGCAAATGTGTCCCCTTAAGATGTATGTTTACTTGTGTTAGTGCCTATGGGGACTCTTTATAAATTGAGATAATAGATATCGTAGTGCATTATGGGCCTGTATTGATTCCTCCTCTGTGTGCAACCATCTCGAAACAACTAATGGATTATTGACGACTAAGGAAAATACCAAAGACGGATCATTATTGGACATTGTACTTTTCGACATAATATTGACGATTCGAGGTGATACAGGTTATTTACACTTCACATTGGCCATTTTGATTTTGAATCGACCTAAGAACTTTTCCTCGAAACCAGTTAGTAATCATACATACTTAAAACATCAGGCAAGTTGGTAATAAATTAAACTCGGGTGCTGTGGTCTGAAATGACCCTGCAGTCCATTTTGCTTCGTAACTTTACATTTAATTGTCCAGTCCTGCGTTTCAAGTTATGGTTGAAATAAAAACCCGTATTAAAGCTAAAGACATTGTAACCTATTTGAATAATTTGCAGTTTCACATAGTGGCGTATTTGCGCTACGTATTTGGGCGACTTTGACATTACACATATTTGCACAATTGTTTCACATAGTGACGTATTATGGCAATTCCAAGCATCTTTCCGCGACGCGAAGTTTGCGTATGCAAATTAGGGTAGTTTGAAAAAGTTTCCCCTCCTTAATCTTTCATTTACCAAAAATAGTTTCCTATATGCTATTCACCTACCTAATTGGCTGTTGCATAAAAAAATTCATGTGCAAACTTCGCGTTGCGGAATGCTGGTGCTTGGAATTCCCATTTGCACGACGTATTTGTCATTTGAACGGCGAAATTGTCATTAGTCCTTTTCACATAGTGACGTATTTTATTTAACATTGATATTTTGCCGAATAAGTTATGCTCTGATAGTGATACGTAAATTATATTAAAATATGTTGTATTTGTATTTACCTTTAACCTGGTTTTAATCGACAAGATTACGTAACAAACAAAAATCGCTAGATTTTCAAGTTCGATTTTCTCGAAATGTGTAGTGTGCAAATAATTGCGGAACTTTCGACCTTATCAAGTTGAAATACAATTAAGTAACCCTTAATTCCCGCTAACATAAAAGCAGGCAATAACACCTAAAATGTGTATCACTAATTAAATCAGGACATTGGTTTTAAATTAACTGTAAATCACGAATTGTGTTGAAAGAAGTACATTGGGCAAGCATAAGGATATTGTACAATGGACACAAACGCACTTATGATCTTTCCAGTATTATGAATATGTAAACCTATTCCATACAAATTTCGTAACGTGACGCATTTAGATGTCAAGGCTAATATTGTGAGATTAGTTGACCGTGTTTTGCAGAATGTAGTACAGGTGCCAGCGCATAATTAAATTACTAAATCTTTGAATTTCAAAACGTTCATTAAGCCTGACTGAAATTAGTTAACACATATTTTAAATTTAGTGATAACCTATTTCTTACATGCTTGCAAAGTTTAGACGCTGACAAAAACATTATATAATCTTGATAAAATGTCGTCTTTGAATCGAGTTTCAGTGTGCTAAAAGATGTAGATTTTTAACTTTAATTAACTGCCCGCATTATTTAAAATGTAAATATATATATTTTTACCTTTTGCATATAACGCCGTGTTACTTACATTACATTGCCAACGGCTCTCAGACGCTTACCCTGGCCACAAAACTATTCCATGCACGTCTAAATATCTCTCCATTGGCCACTATTAATGCCTACAAGTCAATTTGTATCCAATGAGGGTATGCAGTTCTATTAGTTTTTTGAAAAAAGACGGATACTGTAACATATTTGATGTAAACTCGTGTCACATAATTTGGAATTTATTTTACAGATACCGTGTGAGTCACATACAATAAATATTACTGAGACTAGGCATATAACCTGGATTGACGTATTAACATTTGTCCCATATAATACATAAAGTTTCACTCTTACTAAGTTCTCTTGCTCTTACAGCTTTTCCTCCTGGTCATATAGAGTACGCATACA
This sequence comes from Amphiura filiformis, assembly GCF_039555335.1. Taxonomy (NCBI): domain Eukaryota; kingdom Metazoa; phylum Echinodermata; class Ophiuroidea; order Amphilepidida; family Amphiuridae; genus Amphiura; species Amphiura filiformis. The sequence goes on along the minus strand of NW_027305486.1, from coordinate 3,122,766 downwards.
CGATGAAACTAATCAGAGCACCTTTGCAGCTGCAGTGACTGAAGACGGCAGAGTACAAATTAACGTTTGTACTAAAAAGCCACAAAGGTAACAGAATATGTTGTATACTTTAAATATTTCTGAGAAAAGTGGAAGCGTATCTGAATTAAAAATCGATATTGGTGAAAACTAGAAAATATTTAGGCAACAAATAGAGAAAGTAGAGCATGTTTTACCGAAATCAAAACACACCTGTCGTCTCCTCTAACATATTGACTGTTTAAGGATTCTTTGAAAATCTACTAGGATGACACAACATTTGCAATGCCATATTTAATTATACGAAATTATTAAGTTATTATACTTTGAAAACGAAAAGAAGATCGCCATCACAAAAGCTATTCAGTTCATCATTTCAAAATAGTCAATGCCTACACAAATGTCAAAACGATTTCGTCACCCTACTACGATAATTGCCTCCGTCATTTTTTCTTGTAATTTTGAGAAGTACAACATATGGTTCAAGCATGTATTTAAACATGTTTAATTTATTTATAACACATCAGTCCGAGACAGACAAAAACCCAATAGTGACTGAGCACTAAATTAAAGGGTTGTCTAAATACACCAAACACGTCATAAGAAATAAACTGGTCAGATATAAACAAATCACACCCCATAAATCGGGTAAGGTGCTGGGTGTAAACATTTTATCACTAAAATGAGCGCAGAGGATGGATCATCTACAACTACGTTAGGTCGCTACGGGGGGGGGGGTTAATGTATATATTTGTTAAGATGTGCAAACACCCCCCCCCCCAACACCCCGGCATATATTAAGATACACACCCGACCCATTCCAGTACTTGGGTATACAAACGTGTGCGTATTTCTTTTGTTGTTCTTCTTATTTTTTACACGCTTTATAGACATTTTGACGATCTTAGGAGCATTTACCTGATGAACAGGTACTACATTTATTCAAATAGTATAAATTAAAAACAAAATAAAGTCAGTCTTCCGACGGTAATAACTGTGGATACGTATAACATGAACGGGACAAGATGCAACAAGTTCCTGCTACTAGGATTGAATTGCTTACCGCAACGACCAGATGCTGTGGTCACAACAATTCCTATAGTTGGAGCTCTTGAGAAAATAGCTCGCGGGGTTGTATTATTTTGAAGTTTCTCGCGCTATTTCCGTTCACTTGCCTTATTAAATCGTACCTGTTAAACAACACATATTGGTCAAGGCTGGATTGAAATTAAATAGCTTTATCTGGACAGTTGCCTCTGGGTTAGGAAAGCATAAACAAGGCCACAATGCAGATAGGTAATTGCATCAGTAGTGACTACGTCTCCAAGTGTCTACTGTACGTCCAGAGGATGATTTTTAAATGATGATGATGCTTAAAAGCACTACCCAGCAAGTCTTGCGGTTAGCATATCTGTGTGAGTGAACATGACACCACTGCCCGCCCACTGCATACACACGTGCATGGTTAAATTTGAATTTGGACAGATATATTTACAATAAAAACACCTTCAAAAAGTTGGTCGATTTCACTTTTTTTGTTATCTACAAGAGGTGTGAATTATCCTTCATGCAACATCACTTTAGATCTGAAATCGACCAAGTAATAATGACACACACACACACACACAATTCTAAAACAACATCTTTTGCACAGAATTCAGTGGGATTTGAAAAGTAAAGTGGCAGTTGAAACTCTGGTGATAACACTTTTACAGTGCATGATGGGGCTTCCTTAAATCATCCTCTGCTGTACGTCTAAGCAGCATCATTGTATTGAATGCTGTATTGATATCGAGATTTACGTTCAAAGAATGACGTTATTGTCCCAAGATCAGTGTGTGAATCGCACTACTTTCTCTTATTTATCGATTGTCCATGGTTACAACCATTCAGTCATTAGTGTAAATTTGAGCTCACCTTTTATGACTTCATAATATCTATGATAACGGCTACTACTCCTCTTTTCGCCAAACGACAATGGAATGTTGCTAAAATAAGAATACTTTTAATGCTGATTTATTGCACATTCTAGGGAAGTGTGGTTACCTTTTTTAAATAGCCGAATGAGAGGGTTTTCAATGAAATATTTTTTGTGTCAAAGTTAAAGCATCCTATATATAAAAGAATATATGAATATTTACTGCACATCGTATATAACAATTCGTGATACCCAACAGTGGCACATTTGTATTTTTTTTTAATTGAGCAAGAATAAGGATAGAAAAAACGTTGACAAGTCTATGTAAAAAATACATGAGACCCCGCCAAAGATTACTGTTTCGTTTTTATGGTATCTAATCTTTTATTTCCTGAAAAAATATTTGATGTCTAATGTGGAATATTTATATAAATGATAAAAACATCGAACGTGTATACAAGAAAAATAGTAGGCTCTACTATAGTTATACTAGCACACATACGATGTACGAGCGCACGTGTCCGGCGAGTCAAAATCAATATAATGTATTGTCCATGTAGAGGTTCATTTATTGTCGGATTTCTGTACAACAATTAACATCTATTAATACACATTAATGTTTTTAGGCAAATAAAATCGCAAAATATGGCACGTTTTCTGCCTTTGCTTGTCACGTGGTAGGCCTATGTTGAAGTTATGTTATATATTATATATAATAATTATATGTTCAAATAAGTTTCAAATGGATACCAACAAGGCCGAGCGGTCTAAGGGCTAGGCTCATAGAGTATCCAAAGCGGTGCGCCGTGAGTTCGAACCACGCCTCTGCCAAACTTAATTGTACTTTTAAAATTTCATATCTGGGAAATGTGACTGGGAGAATTTATGTATGGCGTGAAGTTCATGAATAGAGTAACACTCTCCTGCGCACATATTGGTTACATTCATTGAATTATTTAAAACTGTTTACGACACATGGAACTAAATATGTAAGAGACATAGACGATGCTTGCATTTGAGGCGTTATTGCTAAAATGTCCCGAATTCAATAGATACGACTAAAAGAAGCTTGCACTCGTAAGTTACCAGAAGGAAATTCCTTTGAACATACCGATGCTTATGTTCTATGATATCGCTGAAAGTATCCTGGAGAGTTTTTGCAGCACTTGCGTGGTGAGTATGTTTTATGTACTTGAGAAAAAGTTTTGAAGCGTTGGTCAAACGTTTAATGCACGTTAAATGTTTCATTTTACTCAAAACTTTAAGCAACCTCTCGTAATTGTTATGATTAACTTTAAATGCAAGCAAATAGTACAATGTGTTTAATATCATACTCCATAACCAAGATTGATGTTTGCGTTCAGATAAAGTAGGTCATAATTTTGTATTCGTGATTATTCAATTATAATGCCACTCGTTTCGGAAGCAGATGTTAGCTGTTGAATTAACTTGGGCATGCAAAAATTCAGTCATATCAATGCAGATATATGAAACTAGATTTCACAATTTGATGAGGCATATGCAAACCAAACTGGAATGCAAACAATACATTTATTTTTGCTTATAAGTAAAATGGTTAATATTTTGTACAATAAAACACGACTGCATATTCTAATTCAGATGATTATGACCTGCATTTGCGTTCATTCAGTGTACTTACAAATAAAGTAAAATTTCTCTAATTACACCATACTTAATGGAGATTAATATAGTTATTTATCAATTCTTATATTTCTTCTACTTTGTGTTTCCAGTGTGTTATTTCATTTGGAAACATTAGAACTTGTTAAATAGGAATTGCACCATTATACATCATCATCATTATTATTTGTTTGGGAGGGGGTGGGGGTGCAAAAGTAGATTGATACCTATTGATTACTATGTTTTAATCAAGTGTGCGTAATTATTCAATTATATGGATGCTTATTTTAAGAGAAACGATACAAACTAATTTGCATTATTCAATAAAGGTGTTCTTGGTGTCATTCTATATACACCCTTATTGTTTATCATAATTATATTTAAAGAATGAATAAACGTACATAATAAATTCAGATTAGCGCTGAATGGTGTAAAATATACAAATTCTAAATTAATCTAATCTCTCCATCCAAGTAATTAAAATATGAATGATGTACTTTGATACATTTTAAGTTTGATTAATTGTCCAAAAAAGGTCACATAATGTGGCCAGTGTTTCTAAATACGAACATGTTCTTCTTACTCTTGTTGAAACTTTTGACCTGTCCAATATTATCTTGACCTGACCAAGATTATCTTGACCTGACCAAGATCATCCTGAACTAGCCAAGATTATCTTAACTTGACCACGATTACCTTGCTATGTCCACATTACTTGATACAATCAACAATTGACCAGACTTTGACCAAATGAAATACAATGGATAACGGAACGAACGAAGAGGGCTACACGTATATTTTTAGATATTGTACTTTGATTCATTAAATAAATATAGCAAATGTGTCCCCTTAAGATGTATGTTTACTTGTGTTAGTGCCTATGGGGACTCTTTATAAATTGAGATAATAGATATCGTAGTGCATTATGGGCCTGTATTGATTCCTCCTCTGTGTGCAACCATCTCGAAACAACTAATGGATTATTGACGACTAAGGAAAATACCAAAGACGGATCATTATTGGACATTGTACTTTTCGACATAATATTGACGATTCGAGGTGATACAGGTTATTTACACTTCACATTGGCCATTTTGATTTTGAATCGACCTAAGAACTTTTCCTCGAAACCAGTTAGTAATCATACATACTTAAAACATCAGGCAAGTTGGTAATAAATTTGGGGTTCAATCATGTTTCACCGTTGTTCATCACCGATTAACATCGATGCGTTCGCATCCTCTGCGTGGTTTACTTGGCGAGGGTAGCTTTAGTAAGTAAACCACGCAGACGCGCCGGACGCGAGTTGTTAATCGGTGATGAATAACGGTGGAACATGATTGAATCCCTTTCAACAACGAAAAGAAGGTAAAGATCGTCTATAATCAAATTAAGTATTTCTTGGCCAAACTGGAACACTGTGAACGCCAGTGGCCGCGCGATAAACACACGCAGATATAGCGCGGTACAGAAGAAAGTATACACGCGCCTTACACTGCCAAGAAATACTTAATTTGATTATAGTTCACATGATTTCTTTCATTCGGAATGTACGTTTGTCATTGCCACCCAACCTTACAAGAATACCGATGATTTATCTGTTGATTATCAGCAATAAAACATACGTGAGTGTTTACGTTCCAGGTATGACGAATGTTACGCGCTAATGTGTAACGCCAACGCGTCTTTGCGTTCGCGTGGACTGTAGATTCATAACCGATTAACAACGCTTGGTGCCTGTACAAAGGTATAGGAACATTTGTTGAGTTACTGGTCTTTAAATATCAAATGCATATTGGTGATATCTACACCACTAACTAATAGGACATACAGAAGGCAAACATAATTTACATTATCATTAATTAACACTACAACTAATTGTACTATTGTTGAAATCCGAAATACTAGTACTTCTTTGCGATGTCGGCTTACAATGCTATTATTTAATATATTTTTATGGTGTTTGCTGGCTATTGCCTGTATATATCACTTGCCTGCACATATCTTTAAAAATAGAACCCAATATCCGGCCTTTGGTAATACTAGTATCAACGAGTATTATCCGCATAGTTAGCTTAATGATTAACGGTTATTCCGCTGATTTGGATTAATGGCATCATTTTGAAGCAGGTCAATCTGAAATTACCAAGCACATGCCAAATATAAAGTAATATGTAAAGTAAGACGCACATATTTCAAGGCAATTGGGCAGAAGGATATATGTGTATTACGCCTAAATTTATCCCGGATTGTCTTTCAACTTAACCTGTCGGGTGCTCTGAGGAAAAGGCATAAGATGGGACCCGTGGTGGACTTGATATTGTAATTTCCGTTTTATTGAATCTGCACAATTAATGGATATTAAGGATGGCATGTTACAAACATCCCAATCATAGGTAGTCTTTTTCAAAGACTACTCGCAATTTAGGGTGACACAAGCCGTGAGTCACAAACAGCGATGCCCCACGAATAGACCCTTTTCAATCTTTCCCATCATGTACTATTCCAGGGGGTATGAGTGTCGCAAAATACATCATCTCCCCGGGGGAGTACAGAGTTATGTTCATTACATTCTTGAATACGGACATTTCGACTGGTGCCTTCATCACAAAAAAGGAATCACCGATAATCATGATAATGGCGCACGATCACTAATACCTTTCGGGGGCAAAAAACAACATTTCTATGCCTTATTGACATGGTGTCGTCGCGAAAAAAGTTCCCTGTTATTGAAACCTAACTTTGTATACATTTTATAGACCCAGAGGTGAAAAACTAATGACGGGATACGCATATTTTGTCGCCGTCCGTTTCACTTTTTTTCGGTGATGAAAATAAAACGTAAACAAAATCTCATACACAGATGTTCTGCATCGCTCCGTATAACTGCATCACTATTATGTATTCAATAATTGCATAACTAGTAACATCGATGGCCTTTACGATAATCCGCATATATGGAATCTGTATGCCCATATTAAGACAAAGTAATTGTAAAGACCATCGGATGCATACGATCTATGAGGTTGATGAACTACGTTATACCCCCCAGGAATAGTGCATTGTGGGATAGAGGGAAAAAGGTCAATACCGAGCGGAGGGAGCAGCGAGCGTAGCGATTACCTGGAGCGAGCACCAAGGGTGTGTGGTTCCCAGTAGTTTACCTCCCTATGGGTACATGGTCTGTATCACAGACCATACCATAGGTGAACTTTTTTGTCATGCTCATATCTATCTTAATTATGAATATAATATTCAAATTAAGACTATACTAGACGGCCATTCTGTATACTACTGTACTTCTACTTTTCATTTACTATGTATCACAATAAATGAAATGGAAAATACAGCTAATCTAGAAAACCTCCTAAACAGGTACACTGACTCACTCATTGAAAAAAATTATGCTAAATCCGTACTCACAGAATACAGACGAACACTAAGGAAAGAATTGGGATTAACATGAAATCCGAGCTATTAGTTCGAATTTAATCTGAAAATTAAGGCCCTGTTCGTGGACCTGCACAACCAATCAGGATATGGCAGATTTGATTATCTGAAGTTAATATATGACTCTAAATATATTTTCGTGATATTTGAAACCTCAAAATTGCTCAATTATTTAAACTCTATCCACGGGATTTAGTTCCTTCTTTCCAGGTAACAGTCTTTTCATCTGGAATGTGTGTTGTAATGTAGCGACGTACAATAAAATAAAATGATGTAGTGAAGTGCATAACAAACTTACGCACAACTTAGATCAGAAGCCAATGGTGCCCGTTAACTTTAATTAGCATAAGCTGACCATCTCAGTACCAAGTGATGACCAAAAGATTTGCCGAGGACAATTACCAACTTTATATCGAATGTTGCTGTAAACATGCAGAGACATGACCGTTGTAAATGAAGGGGTGATTATGTCGCGCGGTGTCCTTGTGAAGGCCCTCCATATATTCGTGTCTTGCATTGCTTTCTCAATGTCAGGAGACTCCAGTCAAGTGTCTTGTCTGAGGATGTTGTACGATCAAATTAGTTGTTGAAAAACCTTCTTACTCTCAAGATAAGTTCTTTTACCCGCCGTAATCATGTTGTAAAATTACAACAACAACAAAAAAAAGTTTTAAACAAGTAGTTGATAAAATACCTTGCCATTGAATTTGCTTTTGGAAGAACAGATTTTGCAATTATTCTAGAAAAAAAAGTCTACTTATTTTCCGCAAAAGCAACAACGACTACAATTCCATAATCATACGCGCTTTATCCGGATAATTATTAAACAATGAACTGTTATCAAAACTCTCCTTGAATTTCAGAAAACAGCAATGAAGCTGAATAAAATAATGGGATATGTTTTCAAATGTTAGTATTTCTCCGAGTTTTGATTGGATTTATCAGGCATCAGTATGTTAACATTTTTTATCCTAGGTAGTTATTAGGCAATAATCACTTATCACTAACTGTATCACTGGTCCTAGGCTTTCAGATCACCATGTCATTCATTGCAGTATTGAAATTATCAAACCAGATCCAAAGAAAACTCTTATCACCTTTTGTAAATTAAGAAACATTGACTTAGAATCCTTTGAGTCTGACTTATCTTCTCAGGTTGAATCTCGTTCCTGTACTACTGCCGATCAGCTTGTTGATTTGTATCAACACAATATCACCGGTGTTCTTGATGAGCACGCACCTGTTAAGACTGTCGAGCGCACGTGTAGGCCCCGGCAGCCGTGGTACAATGACCAGATTCACGAGGCACGACGGTTGCGTCGTAAATATGAACGTGCCTGGAGAAAGTCAAAGTCAGATGCCCATAGGGAGTTGTATGTTAATCAAAGAATTCTGGTTAATAACCTGCTTGACCAAGCCAAGCAAAGGTACTACAAGGAACAGCTTGAAGGTGCTGATACAAAGACTGTATTTAAAGGAGTATTTCGTGATCCTAGCATCCTCTATTTATGTCATTTTCAGTAGATATCCACGAAAAAACCTATTCCCAAAATTTCAGTTGATTCCGATTTTGCGTTCGCGAGTTATGCATGATTATGTGTATTACACTGCTCCATAGATAATACGTTGTAATTTCGTTCTGGTGCACCAGAACGAATTTCAAATTTCACGATATCTTTGCTAAACGAATTAATCTGCAAGAAATATTTTGTACATAAACATTATGTAGCCAGAGGGTTCCAGTGATATAAAAATCTCAACTTTTTTTGAGAAAAGTGGGGGGATGAGGCTGTGGATCACGAAATGCCCTTTTAAGACCGTAAACACTCTGTTAAATAGGACAAACAAGGTGCTACCTGTTCATAAAGATGCTGGTAAACTGGCCAATGAATTTGGTGAATTCTTTTCCACCAAGGTGTCCAAGATATATCGGAGTATTGAATCTGAACTTAGTTGCTTACCTGCTGCTAATAAAGTCTGAAATTGTTCATAATACTCAATGTAATCTTGCTGAATTTGATGTTGTCAGTAATGAAGTACATTATGAAAAGCCTTGCTAAGACTTGCTCTTTGGATCAAGTCCCAACTTGGTTCATAAAACAGAATCCCCAGATGTTTGTTCCCATGATATCTGACATTGTTAACCTTTCCTTCAGTACAGGTGTATTTCCTTCTCAGCTAAAACATGTCGTCATCACACCTGTCATAAAAAAGCAGAATCTTGATGCCTGTGATTTGAAGAACTACAGGCCAGTATCCAACATTCCCTATCTGTCGAAGGTCATTGAGAGACATGTTGTGGACAACATCTCCAGATATATCGCTCAAAATGAACTTGATGAGACACTACAATCGGCGTATAAACCTGCCCATAGTACCGAAAGAGCCTTATTGAAGGTTAAGAACGATATTATGGAATGCGTCTCAGAGCGGAAAGGTGTTTTTCTGGCCTTATTGGATCTGAGCGCGGCTTTTGATACCGTGAACCATGAATTCCTGCTCTCCAGATTACTCTCTGACTTTGGCATACACGGAAGTGTTCTAAAATGGATTCGCTCTTACCTGTCAGGAAGAACTACCAGTGTTTGTGTTGATGGCGTCAGTTCTGAAAAGTTTGAACTTAGATACGGCCTTCTACAAGGTTCCATAATGGGACCACAGCAGTTCTTCCTCTACACAACACCAATTGGTAAGATCTTGAGAAAGTATGACATATTGTTTCATTTCTACGCTAATGACATACAGCTGTACACGGCGTTCGACCCACGAGACCAAGCTTCCATCACATCTGCTCTCTCACACTTGTCGCTGTGTATAGATAAAATTAGGTTCTGGATGACAACAAACTTTCTTAAGTTCAATGAGGACAAGACAGAATGTTTCATTGCCATTGCTGAGCATCTCGAATGCCATCTGCCACCAGTGAGGCTTCGTGTTGGTGATAAGTTTATCCCTCCTGCAGCCAAGGTTCGCAACCTCGGTGTTGTTTTTGACTCTGCCATGTGTATGAAACCTCATATTATGTTCTGGTCTTAATCTGCAACTGCGCAACATTACTCGCATCCGCAAATACCTTGATCACAACACATGCCATCTTGTTGTACTTGCACTTGTGCTTTCTAGATTGGATTATGGTAATGCACTTTTATTTGGATATACCAGCTCAGATTTGCAACGTCTACAACGCATACAGAACTGGGCGGCCAAGCTTATCTACCGTGCACAGAAGCGAGATCATGCCACACCTTACCTTCAAGAACTTCACTGGCTACCGATTCGTGAACGCATCACCTTCAAGATCATGGTTTACATCTTTATGTCTTTACACGGACTCGCTCCATGCTATTTGTCATATTGCATGCATTTGTACCATCCAGCACGACCAAGTCTCCGTTCAGCATCTGATGCCACTCGGCTAAGTGTACCAAATACCAGACGCCATCTTCATTTTGCTTCAAATCGCACTTTCTCATATACTGCTCCCAAATCATGGAATGCTCTACCAAAGTCCGTCAGAAACTCTGATTCCATATCATCTTTTAAGAGGTCTCTCAAAACTCAGTTATTTATGCATTAATTGTCTTTTTATTTCATTGTTCCTGTTGTTTATTGTGTTTCCAATTAGCGCATCGTTCTTGATGTAGATGCGCTATATAAATGCCTGTAATGTATGCATGTGTGTATGTATGTAATGATATCAGGTATTGCAGGTAGACATATATTTACCCGCGCGTGCAAAACACAACGAATCACGTGTTAAAGGGCAGCCTTGGGTGATGAAAGCTTAACCTAGATAATCAAATTGCTTTGCTGTTATCGAGTGTAGTTATCGAGCGCAATACAGACAATTGTTTTCAAATAAGTAGCGGATGAAGATGGTCACCAGACATGTTTTTCTTCCACTGTCCCTCTCCTCCATCTCCTCTCCTCTTATTCTGTCTTTATCCTCTCCGCTACTTCTAATACAAAACGTTTCTTTAACCAGTGATTAAAAGTAAGACAACTTTTCTAATTAATTACGTAAGATTGATGAAATATAAACAAACTATAATCAATATCGGATACCACCAATACTACCGTAAATTTCCGTCTACAAGCATATATATGCCTCTAAACGAGGTTTTTTTTTGACACAAGAGACAAGAGGCAGACACTCTCAATAAAAACGTTATTTGGAGTTTGAACAACTATATTACTGATAAAGGCGGCTGTACAAACATGTATATTTGTAAGACCAATCTATTGCAATGTTTTTGAGAAGGGTATTGGCCTTTCATATCTTTCGTTTAAAAAAAACCCTCGTTTAGAGGCATATATGCTTCTAGACCGAATTCTACGGTATTTGCTTTGAACATACCGATAATAAGCTCATGTTCTATGATAAGACGTAAAGCATCCTGAAGGAACTTTGGAGTCCTTGCGTGGTAATTATGTTTCCATGTACTGGAGAACAAGTTATGAAGGGTAAGGCAAACGTTGCATGCATATTAAAGCTTTGATTTTATTAAACACTTTAAATTACATTGAATTGGGATGGGTTCAATATCAGACACCGTAAATAACCAATATAGATTTTTGCTTTCTCTTAATGTAGGTCGGAATTTGGTGCTCGTGATGTGATTATTCCATTACAATGTCACTCGCTTCAAAAGAAGATGCCAGCTGTTAAATTAACTTGGCTAAGCACAAGTTTAGCTTTGCTCCAAAGCCGACCTTAATGTTCCATCTGACAGAAAAAAAAATGAAAAAATAAAAAATAAAAAAATAAATACAACTGAGACGAAAAAGAATCATGCCATGTCTCCTCCGACACTAGTTTGAATACCGTCATGGCGCTCGGTTAGTGTACTGTACTTTTGTTCGAAGTTCGTAGTGTGGGGTAGACAGTACCATTGGTCTTTACTTGGTGCCGGGATTATTGGTGCATATACTCATATAAACGGTCTTGCTTGCCGAAATTAGTCCTATACTTCTAGTAGTGTAGTTTTTAGGCGTAGGCTTAGCGTAGGCTTTAATTTTACTCGGGATCACTGGAACTTCTATGGTATAGCGAGGGTTCTATTCAAGATATAGCATAAGTTCAGTCATACCCATATAAAACTAGTTTTCACAATTTGACAAGACGAATTAAACTGTAATGCATACTACCGGGGCATACTATGCATTTATTTTTTTATTTTTTTGCCTAGAACAGTGTACTTCAGTTCTATCTATAAATGCGCTTTTATAAATGCGCTTTTTATACATGACCCATGGGCACGACATACCAAGACCAGCAAGTGTGACCAAATCCTCGTGCATTGACAACTATACAGAAAGGGATAGGAACTCTGTATATAAATATCATCAAATTTAAGTATTAATTAAATTGCAAAATTATTACACATTTTCCAATTTCGAATTTGTAATATGTTATCAAAAACAACATTTTGAAAGTATTTTGTAGACGGAAAAAATTCAACGACGGAAACGTTTCTCATGTTGTCCCGTCTTTGTAAAATGTAAAGAAAGACACTTCGCTATGTAGAATGTCACTTTAAGTCTTACTGCCTATAATCTGTTATGGCCGCTCAGAGGTGGTCACGTGCGCATTTATAAAAGCACATTTATATATAACCGAAGTACACTGACGGAGGTAAATATTTTGACGATTACATAATTATATTTAATTCATAGTACTTATAAATAAAGCAACGAATTCCTCTAATTAAACAGTACTTGCCCAATGAACTTATGCTGTTTATTTATGTATTTATTATTATTACTATTAAAATTAGTGTACATAAACAATATTTGCATGTTTTCTATGATCGGAATATCTACTTTGATTTCTTAACTAAATATCGTAAATATAAATAAAGATTTGTTATTTGTGTAGGCACCTGTGTGGGATTATACTAGGAGGTGATAGATGTCATGGTGCATTATGGGCCTGTATTGATTCTTCGTCTCTGTTCGACCATCTCAAAACAAGTAATGGATTATTGACGGACAAGGAAAGTATAAATTACGGATCATTATCGGACATTGCACTTTCGACATATTATTGACGACTCCGAGGTACCCAGGTTATTCACACTACATATTGGACACTTTGATTTTGAATCGAACGACTCTGAACTTACAACCTTTCTTCCAACAATTCCGCCTACATATTCCAAATAATTATGCCTGCTTAAGTTACAGACGGCAAAACATAATTAACATTGTCACTGATTAGCACTGAAATATTGTATACTATCTACTTTTTATTTATTATGCATCACAATAACTAGCAAATGAAATGTAAATTACAGTTTAAAAAACCTCCTAAATATTCACATTGCCTCAGTAATTTGGGAAACTAAGCGGCTAAATCCGTATTTCTGCGTTGATAATATGAACTCGCGTTCGTGAATACATAAGAACAATAAGCTAAGGTTGGGATTAACATGGAATTCGAGCTATTAGTTTGAAATCATTCTGAAAATTAAGGCACGGTGCGTGGGCCTGCACAACCGATCATGATAAGGCGGATTTGATTATCAGACGTAAATATATGACTCTAAACGTATTGACGTGAAATTTAAAACCTCAAACTTGCTGAATTGTTTATATTCTTGGCACGGGATTATGTTATTTCTTTAAATTTTTCCAGATGACAATTTTCACCTGGAATGTGTGTTGCAATGTAGAGAGGTAAAATAAAATAAAATAATAATGTAATAATATGCAAAATCACATTTTGTTTGCTGCAATGTTATGATGTAATAAAATGCATGACATTGTTCTAAAATCATTATGTAAACTTGTCAATGTTCTCGTTTCATGTTGTACGCCAGGTAGGGTTTCAGGCGCTAGCGCCCTAAAAGCATCACATTTTGATGTATAGTATCATTTTTTTATTTACTAATTCTTTTTGCCGCCCCTTCGTTTTGCCGCCCATGTTTTGCCGCCCCTTCTTCTTCCGCCGCCCCTTCATTTTTGCCGCCCCTGCTTTTACCATGAGCTTTAAAATGGTATATCATTTGACTTCAAACGATATCCAAAAGCGGGGTTATGATTTGTTGAACTCTGGTTCTTCGACAAAATTGTATTTTTATCGGTTCTACATGTGTCTCTTTTTCTACATTTCTGGTAATAAATATCCAACATTCATAATTGGCGGTCATTTCAAATCATCCCCAAGTCAACGAGGTTCAGAAGTATCCTCTCATTGTTCATTGTTGATTATACATACCTAGACAAAATACAATGCTTTGTTATCTACCACTTGAACAGGATTTAGCCAAAGCAAACAAAGACAAGAACCATTCTATAGAAATAGGTAGAAGCTTATTATCCTCTTCAGCAGTAGTATTATTGATTGATTTAAACAGCGTTTGATGAGATACTTGTCGCAATGAATTGATACACCTATGAATATGACCTTCACATACATTTTACACTTTAACTCAGAATACAATTTGCCGAGTTTACGGCTGATTCGCCGCGTCCACTCACATATACACATGTATTTTTAAAGCTATTTTAACATATATTTTTGTTTCTATGTCAAAATTATTAATCTTTTTCGGCTTTTTTGTGTCATTTTATTCTATATACTGCGCCTTTTTATTTGTATGCCAATTGAGGGTGGCACTATTTACATATATTTTAGATTAAAATGACCTAAATAGTATAAGTTATTCCTTAAATTTTAGGACAACAAGATTTCTGACAATTTCCTTGCCATTTGTTAGTATTTTTTGATGTTTACCATTATTCAAATGGCTACCCCTTGCAAAGATGCAAACACGATAAAAGATAAATCGCGTCATCATTGTTCAACTTTACTTAAACATGACTCAGTTTTACATACTATTACATATAATATAAATAGCGCCATTGTTTTTCAACTTTACTTAAACATGACTCAGTTTTACTTACCATCAAATACCGGTGAATCAGGCATAATAACTTTGTTTTTATATAGGATTCATCATTGGATCTGTGAGAATATTTGAATATGTATATGTCTTGCGGGAAAATCACTTCCGATTGAGCAACTTTTTTTTATCTAGGCGAAAAAAACCCAGCAAAGGTTAGTTTAACTTATAATTTGAGAGAAAGAAACTACTAAATGAAAAAGAAAAAGAAATGTTATTGCTGTGCTTAGATTTGTTGTTAATCTGCAAATTTAACTCAATGGGGGTGCATAGGCAAGAAAACAATCAAACAAAAATAACTGTACACCGAAGTATATTTATATTATAACTGTAGCAGACAGATAGGGTATACAACCTTCGCTTCAATAATAATGAATAGCTATAGAATTGCACTGCGCGTTCTAAAGGTCCCGATGGTGCACGCAAAACTTTAATTTTTACTATTATTTGAAACTAACAAAGCAAATAATATGGACAAATATATTTCGGAAGACTGTATCTTCGAAATGTGAAAAACATTTTTTCAAAGGCGTAACTTTTCCCGGCAAAATTATCAGAGCATCACAACTAGTGACGCTTACACTTCTAAAAATATGCATTTAAGTTGAAGTAGCTTTACGTTACAGAATGGTTCATGTACATACGAAGTAAGACAAAGTCTACAGGAATTCATTAAAACATTGAGGCACAAGTGTGATACTTGAATGACACCGAATACCTTTTTAACAGGCGCAATGTTGTCATCACCATATAAATAATGCACACAAAACCCGAAGGGCCACCGTAGGGACATAACTAGACAATCTTACTTATCATCATTGAATTCCAAAGCTGATGCTGCTAGGGCTATGAACACGTTTGAATTGACATTTGAGATGTATTATATCATCAAAAGCTGGTATACGGTATGAGGAACAGACTTAGAAAGCAGTCAACGTAACAATTATTGTTCCATTAAAATAATTAGAGGTTTCTTACAACTCTCCGTGAGTTTGTACATTACTACTACCAAACAGTGTCTTCTATTGTTGTTTATTCTTTGCCTGCAAGGATATCACTACATTATATCTAATATAATAACACTGTATCAACAAATAGATGTGCTTTGCTTGATACCCAAACAGCAAACTGATTGTTTACAAACAAATGTATTAGGTAAATATCGCTGGACTATGTACTACCTAATACAAAAAAGAAACCAAATTTGAGCAATTGTGCGTACAGTAAACAAAAAAAAATAAGGTACCAGTTATGTTTACCCCTTGTATATCCTAAACAAAGACAGACATGTAATAACTGGAACCAGCAGCCAATTGCCGCATCTTTTAGCTGAAATCGTTCACGAAATAAAGACACGACTATCCAAAAATCCAAGAAAGATGCGATTTCAAAAGTTGCAGTTTGCTCCATTGCATGCCCTATTGACTTGTATTCTAAACGCTCTTGAACAAAAGAATTAGTGTCGAGCTTCCATTGATTTACACGTTAAAACTAGCGTCGTGCTTTCAAATGTACAACTTTTGATTTCGTTTTTTCCTTTGGTTTTAGATCAACGTTTCTTTAATTCTCGAGCAATTTTCAAACAAGGTCCAAAATCAGAGCTAAATAGTGCAGGTGTTTGCTGCTAGTATTAATTTTGATATATATCCGTCTTTGTTTATGATATACACGGGTGAGCATAAATGGTACCTTTATTCTTAGGCTTACTGTATATAGCATGATGTAATGTAACAAAGGTTAGTATAACACTTAATCAACAAGGGAACATAGACTGTAAACCGACTATCATCAACAACTTTGTCCCTTACGCGTTGTTTTGTTTCAGGTTAATGTTGGATGCTCAACGATGTGTGGGTTTCTGTATTATATTGCCGAAGGCTTCTATAATATTTACGATATAAACTCGTGGACGCTTACCTTGGCCAGACAACAAGAACATTAACTTTCACTGAGATATCACTTTCCATTGGCTGTTATTGGCTGCTTCATAGCACGTTTACAGCTGCAGGTACTGTTACGGCCCAGTGTTTTACCAATACCAATTTAATTTACTATTTAATGCAGACTAAGTAGCCAAGAAAAGGTGGGTAATGGTGAATCCAACGGACGAGGTAGTAAACTGTACTTTATTGAAGTAAGACATGCTTATTTTGCTCTGAGCTTATCTTGTTTGCTACTGAGTTCTATTTGAACTTGCCTTAATTTTTTGACTTGAATTTGCTTTTTAAACTACACACAGCATGTAGTTTTCGTTGTTTGCTTTTATATTTTGTTGTCTGTCCCTGAAGAAGAGCAGTTTATCTGCTCGAAACGTTGGTTGGTTTTGTTTGTCTGCTCCAGGTTATTTTGTACTGTTTTGCTGACACTTCTGTGGGCTCCGAAATTGTAAATATTTGGCCATCGAACTTTGCCTGTTTTGGTACCTACATTGGTTGTTTGGTTTACCGAGTGTGCAGTGATTTACATCTTTGATCCTTGTTGTTTTTGCAGGTTTAGCACTTTTGTGAGCCTTGGAACTGGTAATTTTTGGCTATCGAACTTTGCCTACTTCCTATGCCTACATTTGCTGGTTTTGCCCCCCCCTGCATATTGTCTAGTCTGTATTTTACATGTTTCCCCACATCAAGTTGGTGTACCTTGCTCGTTTTCTTTTCTAAGTAGCCAAGACTTTATCGGAAAAAGTTGAGAAATGTGTTAAAATACGGAAATATGATCATTATTAAAAACCAATAGTGACGGAATCTATAATACACTGCAGCTTTACATGTCTTGTTTGATGACATCCCGTCACTGCCGGTTCTCAAAAGACACCTGTCGCGTCGTGTGCTAATGATTTCTCTGTAAATCCAAATGGGCGAAAACAGTTTGCAAGATAATATTTAAACTATGTTAAAGTAGTACTATAATAAAAATTCAAAACTAGAAGTAGATCGCCATTCCAAAAACTATATGGTTCTGCGTTTGCAGAAGAGATTGTGCACAATCAGTAAAATCATTGCACATGGGTTGGATTTCCCTTATGGCGATTAAGACAGTCGTCAACGATGCATTTAGTGAGATGTGTTTTCTCTCAAAATAAGAAATGTAATCTAACCTTTTGAGGTTCTGGGCAAAACATGGTTTTGTCAGGGCATTTGATGCTGTTGTTTGAAATCCAATACTGGACAACATTTGGACAATTGATTGGAAAAATAAGCCTCGTTGACATGTTTATAGCAGATAGACGCTTGCCCTACATCATGGTCAGTTTTAAACCCAATAGCCTACTATTGTCGTTTCTTTAAGTTCCATTAAAGGGGGGTAACCCTATCGGTTTAGGATATGGATTCTCTTCAAACTTACATACAATGTCAAATATTGTCCCCTTTATCAATCTATGTGAGAAAACAAACGGGAACAATTTCAGCATAAATGTGAATAATTAGCATATTAGCAAGCCAATACACTGGTACGCGTGAATTGAATTCTGGTCAGGCATCCCGAACAACGGCCGAGCGCATGTCCCGGTGGAAACAGGAAGTGTTCGCCTTGGCACTGAAAACCGGCTCGCCCCTGTACACTTTTATACCCTCTATTCATACTGATTAATCTTAAAAAAACATTACATAGGGCCTATCACTGCGCTCATTATCATTCTTGACAAGATAGCCCATGCTGTATTTACTGCGCTTAATTATTTCTTTATTTTTAGCTATATGATGCACATTTTCACATATTTATGATTTTTCTTTGTTTTATTTTTTAACAAATTTTTTAATGGGGGAGGTGCTCTCATAATTTTTTACATATTCCTCGTATCATGCTTGACAATATAGGTCATGTTTCCTTATTTATTTCGCCTCTTATGTATTTCTTTATTTTTGTTTTTTGTTTTATATCATTATAGCGCCATCTATAGTTTGATATTAGGGGGCCTATTTGATGTATTTTTGCGGACGAATTGGTACTGGGTGAAGTCTTCCGAATCTATTCCGATTTCATTCTATGACTACCCAAAACTCCCGTGTCGTGTAAAATGCGAACAACTGGTAACCTGTAAAAACCGTTGTGTTTCATGATTTCTCCGGAAATACATCGACTTGGAGCGTCAAATTTCAGGACAGTAATGAGAAAAATAGTATCTATTATGTGATACCAAAACCTCATCAACAATGAAAAAAATCGGGGGGATGATGCTGTCGATCGGGTTACGGACCTTTAAAGACTGTCATATTAGGCACGCGGAGCTTTGGATCAATAAAAAACTATCTACAATGTGGTTTTCTTTAACATGGACAAACTTAACTGAAAAAATGTATCCACTAAGTGTACTACAAGAATTGTGTATATGTGGTTAATAATTCACGTGTGTTGGTAAACATACACATACCAGGATATAAACACCTAAAAATTGTCACACTTAAATCATTTAAAACTAACGTCATCGGCCTTGGGGAAACACTACAGTACTTCTTTCAAACATATGGCGATTGCCTGTAAAAATGTGACATTATAAAGGTGTTTTGTTCAAAAGTGGGCGTGCATGTTATGAAGTGGGTGTAAACGTCTTCACTGTTCCTTGAGGCATCGACGCATATAGCATAATAATGTATTACGGTCTCACTCATCACAAACAGACAATTTAGCTATTCTGATATTTTTCAAGTTCAACAGGGGATTGTTTACACGTTGAATACATAATATGTGAGATTTATATAAATATAGTCTTCGTCATTATCCTTAGTATAAATATGAATAGAGGTTTTCCACGTTACTCATGTGTGACTTCTACCAAAAGGCGCTGGTTCCAGTAGTATTCCTTATTCAAAACGATTATTCAATGCACGCTATGGAGTTACGTGCATGAATTTGGCGGGTTATTTTGAAACAGTCATGGTTGCACATGCAGGTACTTCTTTTGAAAATCCTAAACAAGTAATAGCAGTCGCTGATAGGATATGCAGCTTATAGAACGCGGATAACCTCTATTGAATTGCGTGATTGATCTAAACACTCCTCAGCAAATTTAATATCACAATCTTAAGGGATTGGTTACTTTTATTTTTGTTTACTTTAGTATCACTGTACTGCATCTTCACAATAACTACGTCGTAAAATGGCGAGTGTGGTTAAAATAACCGGGATATGGTAATCATCTTACCGAATGAAATGTATTGATTAGTTATCAAAATTATTTTGTAATGCCAACTTTTTAGTGTATGCCTCCTGGTGAAGCTCTTCTTAAAGTTGTATTAAAACAATTGTTAATATGTGTTGTTGCTATTGCTGCTTTTTGAAACAAGTATTTATTGGTAAACCAACATGTAGGACGGAAATATAAGCCGTATCAAAATGATTGGTACCCATTAGTTTTGATGGGTATTGAAAAGACTGATTGTTCCAAGTGCAACATACGATCTTCTTGAAATGGCCATGTAAATATGACTGTCTATGACATTAATCAACAAACTATGTGGATCCTATATTGCATTTTGATGAGATAATAATGTCCATATCGCTGGAAACTGATGGGTACCAATCATTTTGATACAACCTGTATTGATGCTGTTGTTGAAAGTGATGGATATGATAACAAGGACGATGACGATGATAACACTACCGATGCAGATGCTACTGCTGGCAATGCTGCTAAAGATGATAGTGGGAAAATGAACTTGATGACAACTTGATACATATTATTAGGCATATCACCTCAAAAATAATCGCAGCAGAAACACGTTATTTAATGCTCCTACATTATTGAGCTTTTTTTTTATTAAAGCATAAAAAAATCAAAAAACATAATTGAAATCGGTCAATGCATTGTGATGTAGTGTCAATTTAAAGATGCTCGTAGATGGAATGAAATCCTGCCACAAATGGCTGTAATGACAAAATTGTCTTTCCTGACTTCGTTAAAGAAAACCAAAATTAAAAAATCTATCATTGAATAATGATAATAAATTAACCAAATATACTATTTTAGCAAATTCGGCCAATCTGCAGACAAATTAAATCTCAAAAAATGGTAAGTTCAGCTAATTAATATGCAACATTGATGCCAATAGAAAACCGTACATACATATGTATACAAAGTTTTTTCAGTTGATAACAAAAAATTCACAAAAAGTAATTAATTATGCGAATTAAGTAATTACAGCTAATTATGTATTTATGATATTATTATGCAAATTAGACATGAGTATTTTTGTTTTTCAATATTTAATGAACGTCTGTTCATTCATCATACATTTTTTAAGTATGATCCTGTTATGAGGTTGAATAAATGACTTACTGCAGTTAATTATTTAAAAACAATACAAAACAATAAAAACTTTGACATTTTGACGGTGTCTGGAACAGGTGGTGGCCGCATTGCATTCCCTAAATTCAGTAAATTTTCATCGTCAACCGTGTTATTGAATGGGATTATTTTGAAATTTTAAAACGCTTGAAATATCACAAACAAATAGGCATATGTTAATAAATAATATAAATACAAGCTAAAACCGTTGGGGTTCGATAATGAACCCCACAAAACTAACCAAGTATATTGAAAATGCCATACGGCCGGGCGCTTTCACAAGTTGCCGGCTCGATCATGTCAGCCACCACCTGGTCTGGAATATAATTTTCATTTTTACTGTAAACATGGTATGTGTCACCATTACTCAAAGCCAAGTCCGAAAAGTAAAAATACAAATTCAGTTGCAATGATACTTTAAATTAACATTTTGCTATCTGGATTAACATGGGAGGACAATCGGTAAAAGGAACAGCCATTCTACTGTACCGCGTATACAAAAATAGTATGGCCTTGGACACGCACAATGGCTTAGAGCTATTGTGGTTTGGAAAATTACTCCCTAAAATATCTTTGATTAATGTTTATTAATGTTTTGCTTCAACTAGTTTTAGGCAAGTGTTTCATTCGCTGTCGACGGAAATAATTTACATGCTAAGAAAGATTTGTATTTCAGCTAAATGGTGGTAGGTCCCTTTATTTCAATAGGCCTATATTTACTGATTTATGAGCGATCTTCAAAAATCCATAAAAAAAACAGGCAGTAGCTCTTAAACAAAGCAATTTTTAATTTTTGAGGACCCGATGTTAGCCTCGGAAAGGCTTCACACACCATATATAAAAAATTAAACAATTTGGATAAATGAAGCATATGAGGAAATTAATTTATCGACATGGATGTTTTCTAAAATTGGCCAAGTTTGAAGCGCGGGCTTTTCAATTCACTGTTATGCTTGCATGCACAGTGTAGCAGAATTATTGGTTAGCCACTATGACATACCTAATATTATACAATGTATGTATATGGGCATGCAACCAGTAACAGTTAAATAATCTAAGGTCTTACGTTGCACATTGATGAATATCGTTATTTGAAAAAAACATTCAAGTCGTTCGACGGAAGTATTTCTGTGGTTAGAAATACAATTTTCAGGGCAAGATGCAACAAGTTGTTGCTACTTGGATTTCACCTTCTATCGACCACGTCACTGTTATAATCAGATTTTGTGGTCAAAACCATTCCTATGTCTGGTCATCTCATGAGGAAATATTGCTCGAAATGCTGTATTATTTCGAAGCTTCTTCCGCTCGCTTGCCTTAAGTCTTCCCTGTAAATAGCACAGGATATTCTGGTCAAGGATGTCATGACATTATTTGCGCGCCTTTATACTGCACTGAAAACGATTTAAAAAAAGCAAGTTATGCAAAATGAAACAAATTTAGTGCTTACTTTTTAAATGTATCAATCCGGGAACAGTCTAACCGATGTTTTAGTTGGACTCTGAACTTTGCAGTCGTGTAAGACGGTGTACAACCGGGCATTAGTGTGAATTTGATCTCACCTTTTATTTCCTGACTTGTTTAGTATAATATGACTTTGTGTCATCTGTTCAAAATTCGTATGTGACGATTTAACGCTTTCTCGCTTATGTTACTTATTATACTCCTACAATTGTAGTAAACGATTTCTTATAACGTGTCTGCAGTATATTTAGTATGATTTCTATATTCGTTATAAATTGGGTTATAGAAGTGAAGGTATAAACTCTCAACAAATAACCGTATTGATAGACGCTTCATTCAACTGAAAAGCGATATACATGATAATACTTATCATTGCTGATTTTAATACCACTCTTCCTGGCTATGAATTTCACTATGTCCCTCGGATTGGACGACGAGGTGGCGGTGTGTGTATTTGCCTACGGAAATCATTCAATGTTCGCAAAACTGACATAAAGTCATTTAAATCCTTCGAATACATTGGTTCTAATTTACCGTCCGCAAACTACTAAGGAAAAACAATGTACCGCACCTATATTTTTCTCTGAGTTTTCATCATTCTTTGAGGAAATTGCAACTGTTCCTGATCATCTTTTAATCGCTGGAGATTTTAATTTTCACATGGACAATCTTCGTGACAGAGAAGCTGCTAAATTCGCTGATTTTATTGATTCAGTTGGAATGTTGCAACATGTTTCAGGTCCTACCCATATAAAAGGACATACACTTGATCTTATTTTATCTCGCATGACAGACAGTTTTGTTTCAAATGTCTCTAGTTCATTTTATCTACCATCAGATCATGCTGCCATTTTTTCTTCTTTACATATTGCTCGCCCAGAACCAGTAAAAATGGAAATAACTATACGCAAACTTCGTAACATTGATTTTGATGTATTTCGTTCTGATATACTTAATTCACCTCTTTATACCTCGCCAACTTCTGATCTGGATTTGTTAGTCGCTCAATATGATACTGTTCTTAATGATATAAAGGACAAACATGCACCACTTATCACCCGCACAATAAGATGTCGACCAAATGCGCCGTGGTATAATGATGACCTGAGAGAGATGAAACGCGAGTCGCGGCGGCTTGAAAGATGTTGGATTTCATCCAAACTGGAAATTGACAAACAAATTTTCAAAGATCACTGCAAAGATTACAACCTTGCAATCAAGCATGCTAACAAACTTACCACCAAAAACAATTTGCAGACTGTGATTCAAAACATCTCTTTCAGAAATTTAATAAATTATGCACGCCCAACATTTCAAATCGATTCTCTCATTTCTTCAGTGACAAGATCCAGCGGATAAAAGACGATCTCATTGACTCTGCTAAATCAGACTCTCCAAAATTTGAAGATTCTTCTACATGTAACTCTTCTTTTAGTGAGTTTTCTCTGATGTCTGAGGAATTGGTTAGAGATATTGTGATGAAATCACCATCTTCGACATCCCATCCCAACATGGATTCTCAAAAAGTGTTTGAACGAACTTCTGCCAATTATCACAAAGATTATTAATTTGTCATTTTTAAATGGAAAATTCCCTGACGCTCTAAAATCAGCTCGCATTATGCCATTGATTAAGAAACAGAATCTCGACCGTGAAATATTGAAAAATTATCGTCCCGTCGCCAACTTGACCTTCCTTGCTAAAACAATTGAGAGAGCCTGTGCATCTCAAATACAGGAGTATCTTGTAAGTGAAAATCTTCGCGGGAAAATGCAATCGGCATACAGGCCCGGCTATAGTACCGAAACGGCATTACTCCGTGTTTACAATGATCTACTACTTGCTACTGATAAAGGTAATGAAGCCGTGCTCATTCTTCTTGACTACTCCGCTGCTTTTGACACTATAAATCACAAAATTTTTCTTGATCGACTTGTCAAAAGATATGGAATTTCCGACTCTGTTTTAACTTGGTTCACTTCTTACTTCAATAATCGTTCTCAATCAATTGTAATTAATGACTATGTTTCCAAACCGCATATACCATTTGAAGGAGTACCACAAGGCTCTGTCATCGGCCCATTGTCATTTACAATGTATACTTCTCCTCTTGAGGACATAATAGATTCTCATGGTCTTGGTAGGATGATTTACGCCGATGATACACAAGTATATGTCATTTTGAAACAGGATGATTATGCGTCTCTCATTCCCAAACTTGAACGCTGCATCACTGATATAAAAGCATGGTCTACTGCAAATGACTTGAAGCTAAACGAAGATAAAACAGAGGTCCTTCACATCACATCGAAGTTCAGAAAATCATCTTCCTTATCTTCTGTGAATATTGCAAGTGTACCAGTAGAACCTGTGAAATCTGCCCGTAATCTGGGAGTCATTGTTACAGATGATCTCAGCATGGATCTTTACATCAATAATATATGTCGCTCTGCCTCCTTTTTTCTGTACAAAATTGGTCGCATTCGAAATTATCTGGATGAAAAGTCAACTGAAACTTTAGTTCATGCTTTTATCACATGTCATCTTGATCGGTGCAACAGCCTTTTATATGGCCTTCCTGACTCTCTCATCTCAAAGCTTCAACGAATTCAAAATTCTGCTGCTAGACTTGTTTCGCGTACTCGCTTCCATGATCACATCATTCCTGTACTGCAAAAACTTCACTGGCTTCCTGTCAAATATCGTATTATGTACAAAATTCTTCTCCTCGCTTATAAATGTTTTCATGGACTTGCTCCAGACTACCTTGCTGATTTGATTCAGGAATACAAACCTCCTCGAAATCTACGATCATCCTCAAAATGCTATCTCGTCTCTACATCAGTTGCTACTATTTCATATGGACAGAAATCTTTTTATTTCTCTGCTCCTGAACTTTGGAACAATTTACCATATAATGTAAAAAACTCTAAGACTCTTGTACAATTTAAATCTTCCTTAAAAACACATTTGTTTACTCTAGCATTTTGTGACAATTGATTTATCTCATGTTTTACTTTGTTCATTTATATCACATGCATAAATTGTTTGTAGGTTGTATTGTGTAGGTATTGTTTGTTATTTGTTTATTCATGTTTTAAGCGCTAAGGGACTTCGGTGTAAAGCGCTATATAAGAGTCGTATTATTATTATTATTATTATTATTATTATTATTATTATTATTATTATTATTATTATTATTATTATTATTATTATTATTATTATTATTATTATTATTATTATTATCATTATTATTATTATTATTACTTCCATACGTTATTGCTATATGTGTGCCTGTTATCATAATAAATAATAGGACTTAAAACGTTTGTAATGGTGATCGACTTGAAGGAAATGAAAGTTCTTATATGGTAATTTGAAACATCGATAACCAACATTTAAAGACAAGATTTCCGCAGGTACGACGCATATTAAAGGTTAAAGTGTCAGGAAACATTGGTGTGAAGCAATGTATTAACATAGATCGCGCAACATAATCCTTGCGGAGCTTGGGAGCAAGACAGCATTAATATGCTTTTACATAATATAACAAAGAAAACGCAATGTATAAGATACCTTCAGGGCAATGGATGTATCAAGTCTACAACTGGTTACTAATGTTCGCTCAAAGATATGACATAGAAATAGAACAATGTATTAAAATATTGTCTGGAAGAGATCAATGCTTTTCAAAACTGTTTTTCACATATAACTATGACTCACTTCAATCATTGTTTCGATTGTATATGTAACATATTTCCGAGTGCTTTTAAAAATATTATTGAGGTAAACTAGACTGATTCATTGAACACAAATCATGGTTAATTCCATCTTGTTTTCGATATATTTTCCAACCTCCTCCGACATTAAAGAGTGTATGCAATTGTTCGAAGCATGTTTTATATTCTTACTGACTTGGCCTATGTTCCTTGGTCAGTGCTCTTTGACCTCAAGCGAGTCCAACTCCTCCCTAAAGCCTTTCTTAATCCGTATGTTCAGTTTCAATCATAAAGTAGCATCCATACTGCTCTTCCCAGTCAATCTTAACAATATATTGTAGATATTAAGGATGTTACAGACTTCCCTTCTTTTATTGTCATGTTCAATAATTATAAACGCAATTAAACTCAAATTGAATCTTACTATCACACATTATAATAGATTGTTATATTATTCATGGTAATATTTTTAAAACGGATTTGTATACAGTATTTTAAAAATTATACAAATTTAGAAAATACTAACACGGCTCAATAATTCGAACATTACGACTCTATACGTATTTTGCTTTGATAAGTTG
The DNA here is from genome assembly GCF_039555335.1 of Amphiura filiformis. NCBI lineage: Eukaryota > Metazoa > Echinodermata > Ophiuroidea > Amphilepidida > Amphiuridae > Amphiura > Amphiura filiformis. The sequence goes on along the minus strand of NW_027305486.1, from coordinate 3,095,785 downwards.
AATTCGAGAATATAGATTTATAATAAACATGGTTTTAAATTAATTTGTAATTTGAGCTATTAGATTTGATTTTAATCTGGAAATGAACGCACTGTGCGTGGGTCTGCACAACCACAATGCGTACAGAACAAGTGTTTTGCATCAGAAGTTAATTTCCAAAGTGAAATTTCAAAATTGCTGATTAGTTTGGTTAATACTAAATATTGTGTTCTTTCTTTCACATTTTACAGATTACGATTTATTTCTTCTTGGAATATGACATGAATGTATTTTGCAATGCAACGGCGTAATGAGATGTAATTTAATTCAATGTAATTCAGTAATCAAACGGTTAGAACAATTTGCGCCAAATGCGACAATGCGTACAGTCATATACCATTATGTGGTGTATGAAATATGCTGCGTTATTGTTGTTGTTGTTTTACTTCCCCCCCCCCTGTTTTTTTTCTTGTTTTGTTTTGTTTTTGTTTGTTTTTTGTTGTTGTAGTACAATTTCTGTAATATGAACTTAATTAATGTTGGTCCATTCGCGACAAAACGATTATACACAAAAGGCGCCACATTATCATTACAGATACTTGCGTTTGAGAAAATAATCTGTCGCGGAACGTAGCTTTACATTTCATGACTATACTCATTTTGACATATTCAATATAAGCACGTCTTTTCTCTTTTTCTTTTACTATAACAAATGTCATCCGGAGGCATTCCGGCATTCCAATTTATCAGATTGGTGCAATCACGGAACACTTGACCTTATAAAGGCATGACCAATTTATGGGAAACAAAGGAACACAACGTAAGAATATAGAAAAGGCAAGTGAGGAGAAGCATGAGGAGAATTGACAGGCAGGGGAAAGAAAGTGCCACGACGATCTGTCTGAAATGAAACTAAATTATGAAATTGACAAAGCTAACGATAACTTAAGTATTTTAACCCATATTAAATAATATACTCATAAGAATGGATTGAAGCTGGTTTAATAATATGAAGCGATTAGCGTTGACTCCTAACAATAATCCCCGTTGAGATGGTCATTGCCTAGTGAGCCCATAAGTGCAGTCGCACAGTATGGTCCAGTGGTACACCAATATCGCTGTTTTTGGTATCAGAATAATTCTAAAAGATCAATCTATGTGAATATGTTATTTATTTTGGTATGAAGTAGGAAATATTTGAGATATGGTAAATTCACAATGTTAAGTTACTTTTGGGACACGCTGTATTTGGCATGAATTGTTCAATGGATATTATGTATTGGAAGGACATCGACCCCCAGAAGGACACGATCCACAGTTTGGGAACCGGTGCCGTATCATAATTGTGCTCTGTGTAATCCTTCTCATAATTTGATCAAAGAGTGATGTTCATTTATTTTAAATAACCGTGCATCTCCTACGATAAACACTGAAGGCAACCAGCTAAAACGAATATCAGTATAGTATCATGTCAGCCCCCAAACGGGCTTTTAAAATTTAATCGGTACTGTATTTGGTTCTTCCCCATGGCAAAATTATTTCTTTAGTCGATTTGTAGTACAATGCAAAAAAGAAGAAAACAATCAATCGACGTGGTTTTATACGGGGCGCATATTTGAAAAAAAAACGTCATGGAACGTGTTTTTGATCTTGTTAACATGGTGCGTAAAACGGCTTTAAACGAAGGATTTTCAAATTTATTCAAAAATTTTGTATAAACGCACAAGAAAAATGTTAAGCTACATCCAATGCACCGACATTTCACTTGCTGCGATATTTAATTACTGAGAAAACTCTGTTTTAGAGAACAACTTTATACGTCTTTTATACGTTTTTTATACGTCTCTTTGTGTAACCTTAAAGAGCTACTCAATTCTGTGTAGCGTTGCATTCTTTACATGACTGGCCAAGGGTGACCCGCGGTGAGCAGTGACGACAAGGCACTCTAGAAACAAAACCAACATTTTCAATGGGTTTAGCTATGCTATATGCTAATGATCAAAACATCATATGTTTGTTTCCTCTGGTTGACTTCGTTGGTAAATTTCAAAATATTGCGATTTTTTGGCCTTGATGGACTTGATCGCGTCATGAATAAAATACTAGTACGTGGATATAAACGAAAAAGAACAACCTACAAACTGAGACAGTCAACCAAAAAAAAAAAAAAAATCAACATAAAAAAGTTTCCCCGTATAAAGTATGACATTGGTGTTATAGTCATGTCACTACAACGCTTGGTAAGTATTAACGTAGATCAGTCTACCTAATCCTGACAGAGCCAGGGAACTGGGCAACTTTAATATGCTTTTACATTCATAACACATGACGCTCAATGTATCAGCTACCTTCAAGGCACTAGACGCATCAATTTGTCATGTACCAGTGGCTAATCTGTTGAATGTCGCTCAAAGAAATTACATTATTATCGCTCGCAGAATACGTGTATAATAATATATCGAGTAGTGTCTGGAAAAGTATATTGGTTTCACATATTGCTTTATTTCTCATTTAATCATGATTTACTAGGAACCGTTTTATGGGCTAAACCTTCCCCACCGCAAACTATCAATTTTGTTGAGGTGACCTAGATTGATACATTGGATATGAAGCACGAGGAATCCCTTTGAATAATCTGGCTTTCTAGTTAACCAGCAAATATCATCTCACCTAACACTCTGATCATAGAGCACCAGCATTAAATAACAGTAACGTTGTTATGTACATTCCGTATTCCTATAATGACACTTGAACTTGTGATTACCAACAGTCTTTTGGTGCAAATGGGTCTGAAGATCCTATGTTTGGAAGTCACTCCAGACGAGTTTTCAGATGCATAACAGACGATAAAAAGCAATGATAGAGAGCAACACATTATATTAATTTTAATCTAATTTCACTTTAATACACAGTGATATGCTTTTGCAGAGTCTTGCCCGAAGGTGAATAATATAATATCTGTACTTGCCGCAAACGATATGTAAAGATAGTTAACCTCTTTTTCCAGCTTGCCACTTAATTGCCCACAATATCATAGCTCCCTAAAAGCCAATAGCATGTCATCGTTTGACACCAATAAACGTATTCGCATCCATGTTTACCTATTATACACTGATGGTTGCAGGTCATTTCACTGATTCGATTTGAAATAAGGGCATCATATTAACGGAATAATTTTTTAGCCAGATGGAATTCTTTATGCAACATTAACGAACAAAAGTTCCGAGCAGCACCTTACATGCAAGCTTCCATTTTCAAGATCGTGTAGGTATTCAAATTTGAACAAAACCTAATAAAATGTTTTGAAAGAAACAGATTGTTTAAAAAATAAAAATAAAATAAGCCCAGTCCGGTATTTTTTTTCTTGAACACCCTGTATTGGCATCAACATCATAATGTAAGTGCAATTTCTCCATTTTACAGGAGAAGCAGTATGTGTGTTTCATTTGTTAGTAAACGTTTTATCTATAAAAAATTGACATAACATGTGCCTCACTTAGTTACTTTAGTGTATGAAAATCGTATTCGGTGATTATTAGGGTGAATGCAACAGTAACATAGGTACCGCTCACGTCAGTATTACAAATTAAATACGAACACTGGTTTCAAGTTGCTATTTACTATACTTTGTTTTGAAGGAGCGCAATCATTACTAGTGTTCATGTACTAGTTTTTTAGGACATTATAGAGCGAGCACAATTCCCTTGTGTCCTGTGGAGCATTGTGAATGTGCAATCCAATTCCATATAAAGACGTTTCGATGCCAGTTCTAATATCGCAAGACGATCGTTCGTGTTTTCCATTTGGTAGTACTGATGGCAACACATAATCAAATTACTCAAAATCTCAAAAATTCGCAAAGGTCATTAAACTTTCACAGGCTCACAAAATATTTAATCTTGATAAAAAAATGAATCGAATTTCCGCATACTAATATCAATTCGACAACCACACATGGCGCTTTAAGTTTAATTTAATTAACACCTCGCATATTTTGAATGTAAATATGCATTGTTGTTGACGTAACTCCCAGATGCTTAAAAGTTCCAAATCAACTGTACAGCAGATTATACCTCTAAATATAAACTGACCCAATTCAACAGTAAGTAATAGCTCTACACTTACACTATGCAATTTAAAGGCACATTTATACTGAATAAATTAGTTTCAGATAACATTATTCTTAGCATGTACATTATTTTAAATAACGGCGATTAAAACTCCGGTTATAATGTGTTTGACATTGCGAGGGCATCAATGAAAGTCGACACACCCTACTATTTTGTTTATGTCAGAACTGCTCCAAGAATTAACAGCTGCTATCCCGCTTGAAGCTCAGCCGGATCCGATATTTTGAAGACATAAAAAAGTATAGGAGTGGTCCTTTTATTATTACGATGGAAATATTAATCGAACACACGTGTCTAACACGTATGCGATGTCCATAACACAGTACATACATGGCGTGCTGGAAGTGACATATCAACATATCAGACACGACTCACGTTCGAATGAGTGGCTCGTATTTTGCAACATATGCACTGGTATTAAGGGGTACTACACCCATTGATTTTTTTTTTGCATTTTTTGCATTTTGTGAAGAAATTACAAAAAAATTGGACAAAGTGGTATGCAAAATGAAGGGGCAAATCTTCTCGTTTTATTGGTGGCATCGGTATCAACGTAGCTTACATGCTTTTAAAAGTAGAAGCCAAAATGTGGTACATCACTGATGATTTAAATTCACTTCATTTTGGAAAGCTTACTATCAACGGATTTCGTTAAAATTTTGGATATGTGTTGCTAACACGTTAGGGAAATAAAGTTGATATGTAAAATGGGAATAAGTGGTTCCTGATTTCTTTTATGACTTCATGAACTTGGTGCTCCACAACTTTCAAAAAAGGAACTGGTTAAAATGCTTCTATTTTCAATGTTGAGCTATATTTTGTATTTTTAACTTGCGACATTATTTCACTGAAACTTAATTAAGCCACAGGTAACAGGTTACCACAACCATACTACAGCAATGTTGAAAAAATTGTATTTCTTGTCACCTATACCACCATATTGGGTAGTTTTCCGTAAGCTTAACGTTTGTGATTTTGGTAACTATTTTATATTTATTTGTGAAATCCATCTCAACTAGGCTTTCTAAATTGTACTCACCATTTACATCCCAAGGTATATTAGTATATCCACCTTGCACTTCTCGATATATATCCAGTTAAAGACAGAATATCAAAATTATTCCTCATTATGATATCACAAACTCTCACATGTGTATTCAAAATTGATGCTTAAATTTGACCTGAACCAATTGACCTATAACCTGACATACGGTGACCTAATAGCCTTTTCTTCTCCTAACAACACATTATAATATTATTGACTAATGACTATACATCCATTGTGTAAGTGTTTATATATTTTGCATGCACCACTAGATTTTCTATAGAGAGTATAACAAAGGATTTAATGTATTCTATTCATGTACCCTACTTGAACATGCTGAATAGAATAAATCATGGTTTGTTATGAAACACGCATCTGAGTAACTAGGATACAGTAAACAAAATATATATAGGGCTAAAATGACTTACTACAATTGTTTAAAAGCACTTTTTTTCTTCTTTTTTTTCATATTTTTTTATTTCACATGATCCGTGCATATATCGCCTAGCTATAAATGAACAAATATTTATTTAGACCAATCAAACCAATATATGGGTGTAGTACGCCCTTAAATAACGATTTTATTTGTTTTGCCTCGATTTTATTTGTGTTGCCTAGTCTGGCAGTGAAAACCTACATTTTATACCATAAAAAATACAAATCGTATGGAAATGTTATAGTATGGCTTTAAGTTACTGACCATAATTTTGACTGGTGGTATTTGTGCTGCGGCTCTGGTTATACTTTCCTCAACTTATAGTAAAAAAAAAGTTCCAAAGTAGACCCGCGTAAACTCACATAAAATCTTGTGGTCACCTACTCCGTAGCAGAATGATGATGTTCATTTGAGCATTTTAGCAAAAACGCTCTGATATCATATTCAAGGACATTAACTTTATTTTTTTTTTTTCTTTTTTTTTTTCTTGATCTGTGGAGCTCAATGCGACGTAAAGTATAACTACGATAACTTCAATCAAGACCAGTGATTCCTGCTGATATCATGAAACGACTAGTTTTACATACACTGTTCTGAGAAACAACACGGGCTCTGGTTTTTGCTTTTTTTTTCAATTATCTCTTGTTAATAAAAAGAAAGCATACCCAACAAACACCAATCTCACAAATTTACTTTGCCATGTTTCAATGTCTCATTATCTTTAGTAGCAATTAACATCTATTAGACCTTGGATGTCTAAAACTCTAATGTAGTTTAAGTAGATTCTTGTCTGGACAGAAGCTAGCGTCTATAAACTCCCTCGATGTTTCTAATTATATATCGATGACATGATACATTAGAAGAGGTAATTGATGTATAGACTCTCTCCTGGTGATTGCTTAAATATATATATTTGCGATCTGAAATCCAATGTGCATAAGGTAGATGGGTATAAACACACCTTTCTGTGACACAAGTTTTAGTGGATTAGTTTTATTGATTTAGTGTTTTAGCCAGATTAGTGGAAAAAACATAATAAAAATGAATTCCCCAATGGCACGTTGCAAGGCAGTTTAGAAAGAGTATGAGTACCTTGCGTAAGAATTATTTTGGATTATCTAAATTAGAGCTGATACAAGATAGATGAAGTTTAAAAGTCAATCAATAATAGTTTAAAAAATCATACTAAAAGCTCGTAGCTTGCATTTTTAAGCATCACTCATGTATGGAAATTATACACCAATCCGAGAAGCGTTTACTGTATTTGGCCCTCTATTGACGGCAACACAGATGTACCAGAGCGGGAGATTTAATTCGTAATTCAATACTCATGATTGTGTATTGAATATCACTGTTGTGTACAATTCCCGGGTACAATTCTGTATAGCACACAATAAATAATGGATAGAACCCCCGACCTCGGGACACCGCAGTTTTACATCGGGGACACCGCAGTAATGGCGAAGTCGGATAGGTGTATAGATAGCACTAAATATTGCTTAAACCCCACCGAGAAGCAGAAATTAAAGTTGGTTGCAGTGATATAAGTCATTGGATAACTGCAAATAAAAACGGTAGAAGAAGTAAACATTTTCTGGTTGAAACCAAATATTGAACGATTTAATTTGCCAAACATGCCGAGGAATTAATTACAATTTTCAGATTAAATATAATGGGTGCAAATATACTAACGCTCAAGAAGAGTTTCCAAACAACACGTTTGCTGTCAAAATTCGGATGAAATGCTTTAAATAGTATATAAAAGTATCTACTTTTTTAAGACATAAGATGTTGTAAGATGTAAATTAACTACACCACACTTACGTCTTTTTTGTATTCAAGTGTATTTATTTAGGAGCGTGTTAACTTTTATATTTGATAATTGAAAGGCAATTGTAAGATCAAGCTGCAGCTACTCATCAATTTAGCCGCGCGTACAAAACACATATAAGATGTACCTGTTAAAAGGCAGCCTGGGGTGATGAAAGCTTAATCTAGTTAATGAAATTGCTTGCTGTTTACGGGTGAAATCAGGGTTATAGAAAGGGAAATGAGAGAAACGAAGGTTAAAGATGGCCACGATATAGAGTTTCCCTGAAGGAACTGTGATATAAAATTTCATTTTAAATCAAGTATCATGCAAATGGTGATATTTGGCATGAATTTTTCAATGTATATTATTTATTGGAAGGACCGTGACCCCAAAGGGGTCGCAATCCACAGTTTGAGAACCGGGACTATATCATAATTGTGTTCTGTATAATACTCCTCATAATTTGATCAAAAAGTGATCGATGTTCACTTATTTAAAATAGCCACACACCTCCTACGATAACCACTAAAGAAAACCAGCTAAAACATGTATCATGTCAACGCCTAAATTTAATATTGAACAAAATGCCTTTCTCTTCAGTTTCTGCACATATTTGTCGAAATTCATTTTTGTAATAATACTGGCGTTTTAGCATTATAGTAATCATTTTGGCACAGCTGTGTTCTCGATTTTTTCACATTTTAACATGCAAAATGTTGTTGCCTTTAAGTTCACTACACAACAGTGGCTTGTGCTATGTAAGCCAAAAACTTAATCTTTGGTTGCGTTCCAAATAAACCCAATAGACATTTTGAAATCTGTTCAAAGTACACCACATTCAATCCAAATAGGATCATGCTTCATGCTTTTGCGCCTTCAGGAGAATATATTGTGTATGTATAATAGTAAAAAGAAAGCCAGGAAGTCTGGATAAGAAGACCTTAATCTTGCTTCTATGCATTTTCACGTTATATCAAGGCATTTTATGATTTTAACTTGAGATGATACAGTGACAATGCCTTGATATTAATGTTTGAATGACGAATTCAGTCAACAGGAAATAAAATTATTACGTTTCGTGCTATGCATGATGCGAAGTCCAACTTGTTTTTCACGTCAAAACCGCCGCCATTTCCAAATCCAATCCAATCAGACATTAAGTTATTGTATATAATTATTGTGTTTAATTGTATTATCCGAACGAATGTCGTATTTCATCTACATTAGTATCCGTTGAAATGTATACATGTGTTTCGCTTCGGCTTAAAATTTCCCAATGGAAGTGCACATTTTGCAAAATCAAACACGTCCATGGTATCTGACTCTCTACATATAAAACCGGAAAAGTCTAACCGATGTTTAAGTTGGCCTTTGATCTTTCAAGTCGAGTGTATTGATTACGTGTAAGACGGTACACTGTTACAGACATTAGTGTGAATTTTATCTCGCATTTTATGTCGTCCCTTGATTAGCATGATTAGTCTGGGATAACGTATCGTCTGTACAAAAGCTCTTGAATTGATTTAACCCCTTCCCAGCGCATACGTTGTCTTACTTATAAGTTATCTGTCATTGTATAGCATTAAACCTTAATAGCATTAGTTAGTATAGTCTAAAATAATGCGGATGTGATGTGTATAATCATTATAAATTTAGTTACATAATTGATGTCATAATCTTTAGATACATGCAACTGAAGGTATCGATTACATTTTAACTTGAAAGAGACATTGATAATGTTTGCATATGGTGCATTATTGTAAGATGTGATGAGTTTCCGTTTGGTTGATATAGATAGGGCTAAAAGTCACTTACCCTCATAAGTTACGTGAAGGAAGTGAAAATAAGTATTTGGAAACTTCGACCACCAATTATAAATGCCTACCAAAAATTAATTACGCCCCCCGCTTTATTACGAGATAAAACTCAAACTCTTTGCATCAAATTTAAAAACTGAAATAGCAAAAACAAACCCAGGTTAATTCTGCAAATGTTTGTACCTCATTTGTCAGGAGCCATGGTGACTCCTTGAAATAAAAAGATGCATTTTCAGAAGTTGCATTAAAAAGCTACTTAATTCAGTGTAGCGTTACATTCTTTACATGTCTGGTCAAGGATGACTCGCGGTGACCAGTGACGACCAGGCGCTCTCGCAACAAAACCAACATTTTCAATGAGTATAGCTACGCTATATGCTAATGATCAAAACATCATATGTGACGTGTCATGTCAAAATCAGACATTTTTGGGCAGGTTATAAATTTGGAGGTTTTACATATCTTAAATATAGAGATATTTTGCTCCATAACTCCATTTTCCCCCAATGAAATCGGACATTCCTAAGCGAAGATAATGAGTTCGTAAGTTATGGTAATATAAAATTGGAAATTGAGATATCGGCCTTTAAAAATATTATTGCCAATGTTGAGAGTAGGAATTACCTTGAAAAATGTCTCAAAAAATACAAGATGTATATTCCGGTCTGAAACTATCAGACAATATTTTTAACATTAATAACATAACAAATTCACAACAAACCGAAATTGTGAAAAAATCACCCCGGGCAGATTTTTGGCTATTTCTCCATTTACGATCCTGCCCAAAAGTGTCTGCTTTTGACATGGCACGTCACATATGCTTGGTCCCTTTGGTTGTCTTGGTTGGTCAATTTCAAAATAATGCAATTTTTTTGGCCTTGATGGACTTGATCGCGTCATGAATAGAATACTAGTACATGGATATAAACGAAAAAGAACAACCAACAAACCAAAACAGTCCGAACAATCAACCAACAAAAAGTAAAGATCAACAGAAAAAAGTTCCCCCGTAAAAATTATGACATTGATGTCGCGTAGTCATGTCACCACAACGCTTGGTACGTATTAACGTAGATCAGTCTACATAATCCTGACACTCAGAGCTAGGGAGCTGGGCAGCTTTAATATGCTTTTACATTCATAATAGACGCATCAATTCGTCGTCATGTACCACTGGCTAATCTGTTGAATGTCGCTCAAAGAAATTACATTATTATCGCTCGCAGAATACATGTATAATAATAGATTGAGTAGTGTCTGGAAGAGTATATTGCTTTCACATATTGCTTTTCATTACATATTTAATCATGATTTACTAGAAACCATTTTATGGGCTAAACCTTCCCCACCGCAAACCTTGCATTCAATATTGTTGAGGTAACCTAGATCGATACATTGATTATGAAGCATGGTGAATTACGTTCAATAGTCTGGCTTTACATAAGTTCAGCAGCAAATACGATCTCATCTAACCCTCTAATCATGGAGCACTACCATTAAATAACAGTTGCAATAGCTATGTACGTTCTGTATTCCTGTAATGGCAATTGAACTTGGGTATTAAAGATGTGCACTGTCGTGATTACCAAGAGTCTTTTGGTGCGAATGGGTGTAAAGATATTACGATATTATGTTTGGAAAACACTCCAGATGAGTTTCGGATGCCTAGCAGAGTGTTGCCCGAAGGTGACTTATAGAACATTAGAACTTGCCGCAAACGATATGTAAAGATTGTTAACATTGTCCTCCAACTTGTCATTTAATTGCCAACAATATCATGTCCTCGATCGTTTGACACAAATAAATGTGTTCGCATCCATGTTTACTTATTATACACTAATGGTTACAGGTCATTTCACTGATTCGATTTGAAATAAGGGCATCAAATTAATGGTGTTTTTAACTATATAAGAGTAATCTAACATGACCAAGCACTACTTACTACAAGTAAGGTAAATACCCCGCGGATTCTCTGCGACGTATAATTATTGCTTACGGATTGTATTCCAGTTAAACCTGTTAGATATTTTACGGACAGGACACGCGTCATACATGTAGATGCGATTTGTATGGTCTCTCTCTTTTTTGTCCTTTTTATCTCCTTTAAATACTGTGGTGGACTATTCGTATGTAAGCTGAATAATTGATAGATTCTGAGGATGACAAGTTGCAAACTTCCCCTAGCTTATATCTTGTTTTTTGATAGTCAGTAAACAAAAGTGCCGCTTACTTTCATACTAAAGTCAGTATAGACATATAGATACTAGGTTAAGTTTCAGTAGAGCAACGTTGATATAATATCCACTTTTTAATAACTATAGTGCCAGAGTAAATAGCAAATGAAATTTAATTACCAATAAGTTAAAAACCTCTTGGGTATATTTCATTTGAGTGAGTAATTAGAAAATCACGAGTAAGTCAGTCAGTCCCTCTGCTTTAATAACGTTAAATCTTGAATAAAAATGAAATATTGGCAGAATAATCAGACTTTCGAGCTGTTGGTTTTAAATTGTATCTGAAAAATAATGCTTTGTGCGTGAACTTGCTCAACTAAAATCATGATAGGGCAAATCTAATATCTGAGTTTATATATATTCACTAAACTAGCCGTGAAAAACCTGAGACCGGGGTGAAAAAACATACTTTGGATTACAGATTTTCAATGATTTTTATCAGATCACATATTCTTGTTTCCTTTACCTAGCTTTATTCAGCGAATTTTAATTTGAACTACACATAATGAAATGTTATATAAAGAATTGATGTGTTAATCACAAAATCACATAACTCAAAACATACCGAGTTTATAAACTGCGGCAGTTCACCATACAAAACGTGAATTGTAGGCATGCTTAATAAAGCTGATTAAGCAACTTCCTGTCATGCCTTTAACAAGAAAACGATGCCTAATTTGGACATGATGAAAAATGTATTCATTCGAATGCACAGTTTACGGCATTGTCGTGCGCTACCTATCCTAGAACTAGATTGGCGGATTGGCAAACATTGCAATTATGCAATAAAACTGTATTCTATAGGGGCTACTTTACATGTCGTACCAGCTCACACCCAGGCTAATAAAATCGGAAGCCCGTGGTACCCGATTACCTTCAATATTAGCTGAGGCATTCCCGGGTGATAATCAAAGCAATTTCGCAAAGTACTTGTGATGACCATAAGGATGGCTCAAGGGGTAGACAATTACCAGATATATGTAGAGTGTTGCTGTAAACATGTAGAAAACATGCATTTTGTAAATGAAGGGGGGATTGTGTAACAGTGCCGAGACCTTGGTGCCCAGGAGAGTCATATTTTGGTTATGAAATCGAGGAAGTTTGGTACATAGGCACAATGTACACCTTGACAATATTTCTTTGACTATTATTGGCATGTGTGCATGCGTAGCTAGATTGGTATCTATATCATATCGTTGGCAGAATACAGCACGTAAGTACATTTTGCTCCATTTGCTCCATACAGGAGAAGCAAGCATGTGTGATCATCTACTGATCACTTGGTGATCTTTGTATGGCGGCACCCATATGACCCGTGGGCATTAAATTAAATGTTTTTATTCAATTATTACATAGCCCAAGAGGACTGCCTAAAAGCAATTTCTTTTTGCTGCCAAAATTCGGATAAAAATGGTTTCAATATTTGATAAAAATTGCATGAGATGTGTCAAATGACTTTAACTGTAAATATCACGCCAGTATAACCACAACGATTTTACGTCTTTTGTATTCAAGTGTATTATTTAGAAGCGTGTTAAGCAGTTTTATCTTTGATCATTGTATTAGCCAATCGTAAGATCAGGGCTGCAGCTACTCGTCAATTTATCCGCGCGTACAGAACACATAAGATGTACTTGTTAAAAGGCAGCCTGGGGTGATGAAAGCTTAATCTAGTTAATTAAATTACTTTCCTGTTTACGGGTGAAATTAAGGTTATAGAAAGGAAAATGAGAGAAATGCCGGGTAAAAATGGTCACGATACAGAGTTTCTTTTTCATTTTAAAGCACTATACGGATTCAATACAGCACTATTGTCTGTCCAAATAACTTAGACACCCGGTTTTTAGGATACATTTCGAAAAGTTTTCACTTTGGCAAAAAGTCATGAAAGAAAAGTTGCTAAACACGGTCAGACCTAACAGGATTTATTAGTAAAGCGATGAAAAAATATTCTTCCTTGTCTACTTTTATTCATTTTTGACCGATTTACAGCAAGATATCTGGGTCCAGCCGAATATTCCTAATGACTTGAAACTTTTGATGGGATAATCTATTTAAAGTAAGGGGTGTTTGAACATTGTAATCATGCATATTGATCAGTGATTCCACCCTTTTTCTTTGATCCTTTTACTAATTCACAATAATGGCGGTCTACTCAAATGCATTCAACAAAAGCATGTTTGCAATCTACCGCGAGAGGTCGTCTCACACACATAACAAATACACTACGATCAAATAGGTTGATGACAATATGTGATTGAATGGACTGCACTGTGCCATGATTTCGGTGAAGGACACCGGTTCAAATCCTTTGTTTGGAGCCAATCAATAATTTCATGCACAACCTCTATAACTCAAAAGATGTCACAGTTGGTGCATTATAACAAATGATAGGGCAAGTTACTATGCGCCTGGAGTGTATTGTGAATTATACTCCTCACCAATAACATCAGAACATTTATAGGGCATACAATTTGTATTTTCTTAGAATTGGGCCAAGCCAAAAGCATGCACAGAAGAAGATTCAAATACCGCGCCGAATTGTTGTAATTGGTTGAGGGACAGCTGGGGTCACTTATAGTTAATACACTAAGAATAAATATGCCAATTAGAAACACTGTCTGCATTTTATGAACTGAATTATATTATTCATTTTTATAAAATGTTTTTGGTGAGGAGTATAATTAATTTACTATTCATCCATTCACTATCTAAAATCATCATACCTACAAATCTGTATAATGAGACCTTCCAAAATAATGGTACCCAACTTCTACCGGATTATTTTTAAAGTGTTGAGAAAAACCTTCCAATTTCAATAGAATTTCTGGTAAACTCTCACTCAATGCTTTGGAAACACAAAAATCTCGTTAGGTCTCAGCGAATGTTAACACTTTTCTTTCATGACTTTCTTTAAAAGTGGATATTTTTTTTTCAAATAAGTAACAAAAACTGGGTGTCTAAGTTAATTGGACAGAAAATAGTCAAGTGTTAAGTAGTGGGTGATATTTGGCATGAATGGTTCAATGGGCATTATTTACTGGAAGAGGTCGCGAGCCTTAAAAGGGTCGCAATCCACAGTTTGGGAAACGGTTCTGTGTAATCCTTCTCATAGTTTGATCAAAGAGTGATTGTGTTCACTTAATTTTAATAATCGTGCATTTTCTACGATAACCACTAAAGGCAACCATCTAAAACAAATATCGCTATAGTATCATGTCAATTCCTAAATTAAACATTGAGCACACTGCTTTTCTCTTAAGTTTCTATAAATATTTGTTGAATTTGGGTCTTTAGGTTGGAAAAAGCAGAAATATTATTCATTTTTGTAATAATATTGGAATTTGTTTTTAAATAAGGTTTTAGCATATACCATGATATACATAATAATCATTTTGGAACAGCTGTATTTTTCATTTTTTTTCTTCAAATTAAAACATGCAGAATGTTATTGCCTTTAAGGCTTGTTGTGGTATGTAAGGCAAGAACTTAATCTTTGGTTGCGTCAGAAAAGGAAAGTTGTTTGATTCCATATAAACCCAATAAGCATTTTGAAATCAGATCAAAATGCAGTGTATATGTGAGAGTGTTACATGTACATCACATTAAATCCAAATAGGATCTTGCTTCATGCTTTTGCGCCTTCCGGAGAATATAATGTGCATGTATAATAGTAAAATAAAAGCCAGGAAGTCTGAATAAGACGACACAAATTCGTTAATCTTACTTCTATGCATTCTCACGATAAGTCTGGTATAAGGCATCTCTCTGCGGATTTTATGATTTTAACTTCAAATGACAGT
The DNA here is from genome assembly GCF_039555335.1 of Amphiura filiformis. Lineage (NCBI taxonomy): Eukaryota > Metazoa > Echinodermata > Ophiuroidea > Amphilepidida > Amphiuridae > Amphiura > Amphiura filiformis. The sequence continues at coordinate 3,080,528 of NW_027305486.1, read as the reverse complement.
GACAATGTCTTGATATTCAATGTTTCTGGGATTTTATTCATGAACTTGAATCATCTTGAATGATGAATTCATTCAACAGGAAACATAATTATTTCGTTTTCTTATTATGCATGATGCGAAGTTCAACTTGCTTTCACGTCAAAAGTTTTCTTTTTTTTCTCGTCGCCATTTCCAAATACAATCCAATCAGAAATTAAGTAATTGTATATAATGTCTTTATTATCCGAACGAATGTCGCATTTAATCTACATTAGTGTTCATTGAATTGTATACATGTGTTTCACTTCAGCTCAAATTTCCCCAATGGAAGAGCATATTTCGCAAAAACAAGTCCATGGTATATGAATCTTTACATATCAAACCGGAAAAGTCTAACCGATGTTTAAGTTGGCATTTGATCTTTCAAGTCGAGTATATTGATTACGTGTAAGACGGTACACTGTTACAGACATTAGTGCGAATCTGATCTCACCTTTTATGTCTTCCCTTGATTAGTCTGGGATAACGTATCGTTTCTACAAAAGCTCATGAATCGATATAACCCCTTCCCAGCGCATACGTTATCTTACTTATAATGTATCTGCCATTGTATAGCAAACCTTAATAGCATATGTGTATAATCATTATAAATTTAGTTACATAAGTGATTATCATAAACTTTAGATATATGAAACTAAAGGTATTGCTTACATTTTAACTTGAAAGAGACATTGATACTCTTGGTATATGTTGAATTATTGGAAGATGTGATGAGTGTCCGTTTGGTAGATAGGACTAAAAGTCACTTACCCTCATAAGTTACGTGAAGGAAGTGAAAGTAATTATTTGGGAACTTCGACCACCAATTATAAACGCCTACCAAAAGTAATTACGCCCCCCGCTTTATTACGAGATAAAACTCAAACTCTGTGCATCACATTGAAAAAACTGAAATAGCAAAAACAAAAAAAAACAAAAAAGAAAGAAAGAAAGAACTAGAGTCAATAGATTCTGAGTACAAGCCACCGGCAGTAAATATAACATTAATGGGTCCATTTTGACCAATTTCAAAATTTGACCTTCGACCCCTAAACTTTGACCGTCACCATTGACTTTTTGTTTTGTCTTACTAAGGTCTATCATATGCAGCACTCAGATTTGCCATACCTCGCTGTTTGAAATTTTACACATTTTGACCTTTTGACCCCAAGTACAAAGAGGTCACCATTGACTTTTTGTTTTGTCTCACTAAGGTCTATCATATGCAGCACTCAGATTTGCCATACCTCGCTGTTTGAAATTTTACACATTTTGACCTTTTGACCCCAAGTACAAAGAGGTCACCATTGACTTTTTGTTTTGTCCCACTAAGGTCTATCATATGCAGCACTCAGATTTGCCATACCTCGTTGTTTGAAATTTTACACATTTTGACCTTTTGACCCAAAAGTAAACATTGTACAAGGAGGTCACCATTGACTTTTTGTTTTGTCTCACTAAGGTCTATCATATGCAACACTAAGATTTGACATATCATGTTGTTCAAATTTATTTTGTATTGCATACGGGGTCAAAGGTCAAGCAATGGTCAAGCTGTGAACACCCTGAATACCCATGCCACTAGTGACCAACATGTATTAATTAGAGCTTTGGCGCATTTGTTTTGTTGAAGAAGAGGCTGGTTGCCAGAAAGAAAGAAAGAATTAACGTAAAACAGAAAAAACTAGAGTCAACAGACGCTGAATACAAGCCGCAATTTGACCCCTATAACTTGACCCCTGGGTCACGGATGGGGTCAACTGCTCTTGCATTGTGCTTAGGATGTCATAAGAAATATTCCTGGTCAATTTCAGCTTAATCGGAACATATACATGGATTTTGATTTTTTTAAATTTTTGATTGACCTTTTGACCCCCTAATGACCTTTGACCTCAATGAAAAAAAAACCTTATGTACACCGACAAAATGTATTGTTCCAATTTTAATTAAAAAATTCTAACATGTTTAGTTCTTGAGATAAAAATTCTTGAAGTTATTCAGCTAAAAACAGAAAGTGACCCCTTAATGACCTTTGACCAAAAAAAAAAAAATACCATGCATACATCAGGGAACACTAATTCATGTATGTTGGTTATATTATTCTGGTCTGTTTACATTTTGAGATAAAAATGTTTTGAACATTTTGATAATTTTGGTTTTTGACCGGAAGTAACCCCTTAATGACCTTTGACCCCAAAACTGTAGGCATCCTAAAGACCCTGGCTAGTAGCAATGCATGTGTGCTAATGGCGACTCTCTGCTATGTAATTTGTAAAGACAGTGATTTTTTGAATATTTTTTAGACTTTGACCGGAAATTACCCCTTAATGACCTTTGACCCCTTATCTGAGCACACCCTATAGACACCGACTAAAGTCGAGTCACATGATATAACCATGTCCTCATCGCATGAAATTTGTGGAAGGAGTAGCATTTTTGTGAAATCAACATTTTTGGCCATAAGGTCAAGGTCAAAGGTCAAAGCCAGGTCAAAGTCAAATGGATGGTTTGGTCTAGCCCAGTGGTCATTTGGGTCAAGTTTGGTTGGAATCTGTCAATCTCTTGCGGAGCTAGATGCAGTTGATTGCGGTTGCCAGAAGAAAGAAGAAACTAGAGTCAATAGATTCTGAGTACAAGCCGCCGGCAGTAAAATTTGACCTTTGACCCCTATAACTTGACCCTTGGGTCACGGATGGGAATCAACTGCTCTTGCATTGTGCTTAGGATGTCATAAGAAATATTCCTGGTGAATTTCAGCTTAATCGGAACTTATACATGGATTTTGATTTTTTAAATTTTTGATTGACCTTTTGACCCCCTTAATGACCTTTGACTTCAATGAAAAAAAAACCTTACGTACACCGACAAAATACATTGTTCCAAGTTTAATAAAAAAATTCTACTATGTTTAGTTGTTGAGATAAAAATTCTTAAAGTTATTTAGCTAAAAACAGGAAGTGACCCCTTAATGACATTTGACCCCCAAAATAAAAAATACCATGCATACAACAGGTAGCACTGATTCATGTATGATGGTTATATTACTCTGGTCTGTTTACATTAAGAGATAAAAATTTTTTGAACATTTTTGATAATTTTAGTTTTTGACCGGAAGTAACCCCTTAATGACCTTTGACCCCAAAACTGTAGGCATCCTAAAGACCCTGGCTTGTAGCGATGCATGTGTGTTAATGGCGACTCTCTGCTATATAATTTGCAAAGACAGTGATTTTTGAAGATTTTTTACAAATTTTTCAGACTTTTACCGGAAATGACCCCTTAATGACCTTTTGACCTCAATTCTTTTTGATAAGTTTTAAGCACTGCCACATGTTGATTCATATACATGAGTCACATGATCATTGCATGTAATTTGTGGAAGGAGTAGCATTTTTTGTGAAATCAACATTTTTGGCCATAAGGTCAAGGTCAAAGGTCACAGTCAGGTCAAAGTCAAATGTGAGGTTTGGCCTAGTCCAGTGGTCATTTGGCTCAAGTATGGTTGAAATCTGTCGAAGCATAAGAGAGCTAGGGCGAAACGTGGCAAGTCACGCAAATTGTCACGAGTTGCCAGAAGAAGAAAGAAAGAACTAGATCTGGCTACAGATCTGGACCTAGCCGGGGCCGGAAATGCCAGTCTTAAAGTTTGACCTTTGACCGGCTATTATGGACATCTCAGACAATTAATGGTGCATCACTGTAGCATGTAGGGGCTTTATCCGTCTTCCATAGGCTGAGATACAGCTACTTTTCCGTAATTTTAAACATTTGTTTGCAAATTTGATGTTTTGACCTTCTTAATGACCTTTGACCCCAATATAAAAAAACCTCATATACACCGAGAAAATGCATTGTTACAGTTTAAATAAAAAAATCTACTCTGCTTAGTTATGGAGATAAAAATTCTTGAAGTTATTTAGCTTCAAACCGGAAATGACGTCTAAATGACCTTTGACCAAAATAACAAAAATACCGTGCATACATCGAGTAACACTAATGCATATATGAAGTTTATGTCACTCTGGTCTGGTTACGTTTTGAGATTTAAAAAATGAACATATTTGACGATTTTTGGTTTTTGACCGGAAGTGACCCCTTAATGACCTTTGACCCCAAAACTGTAGACACCCCAAAGACCCTGGTTAGTAGCAATGCACGTGTGCTAATGACAACACTCTGCTATGTATTTTGTAAAAACAGTGATTTTTGAATATTTTAGCTTTCAGACCGGAAATGACCCTTTAATGACCTTTGACCCCTTATCTGTGAACACCCTATAGACATCGTTCAAAGTCAAATCACATGTCCTAAGCATGTTACCATCACATGTAATTTGTGGAAGAAGAAGCATTTTGAACATATTTGGTTTTATACCGGAAATGACCCCTTAATGACCTTTGACCCCAAATCTGTGAACACCATATAGACACTGGATATAGCCGATGCATATGTGTAAGTGACGTCATTGTAGGATGTAACATGTAAGAGAAGAAGCATTTTGAAATTTGTTGCCAGAAGAAGAAGAAAGAAGAAGAAAGAACTAGATCTGGCTACAGATCTGGACCTAGCCGGGGCCGGAAATGCCAGTCTTAAAGTTTGACCTTTGACCGGCTATTATTTGATGTCAGTGATTGATATTATGGACATCTCACACCATTAATGGTGCATCACTGTAGCATGTAGGGGCTTCATCCGTCTTCCATAGGCTGAGATACAGCTACTTTTCCGTAATTTTAAACATTTTTTTTGCAAATTTGATGTTTTGACCTTCTTAATGACCTTTGACCCCAATATAAAAAAACCTCATATACACCGAGAAAATGTATTGTTACAGTTTAAATTTAAAAAATCTACTATGCTTAGTTATGGAGATAAAAATTCTTGAAGTTATTTAGCTTCAAACCGGAAATGACGTCTAAATGACCTTTGACCAAAATAATAAAAATACCGTGCATACATCGAGTAACACTAATGCATATATGAAGTTTATGTCACTCTGGTCTGGTTACGTTTTGAGATAAAAAAAAAGAACATATTTGACGATTTTTGGTTTTTGACCGGAAGTGACCCCTTAATGACCTTTGACCCCAAAACTGTAGACACCCCAAAGACCCTGGTTAGTAGCAATGCATGTGTGCTAATGACAACACTCTGCTATGTATTTTGTAAAAACAGTGATGTTTTTAATATTTTTAACTTTCAGACCGGAAATGACCCCTTTAATGACCTTTGACACCATATCTGTGAACACCCTATAGACACCGTTCAAAGTCAAGTCACATGTCCTAAGCATGTTACCATCACATGTAATTTGTGGAAGAAGAAGCATTTTGAACATATTTGGTTTTATACCGGAAATGACCCCTTAATGACCTTTGACCCCAAATCTGTGAACACCCTATAGACACTGGATATAGCCGATGCATATGTGCAAGTGACGTCATTGTAGGATGTAACATGTAAGAGAAGAAGCATTTTGAAATTTGTTGCCAGAAGAAGAAGAAAGAAGAAGAAAGAAGAAAGATCCGATAGCATCACAAGACCTAGCCGGTGTCCCGGCTAGGTAAGAAAGATCCGATAGCATCACAAGACCTAGCCGGTGTCCCGGCTAGGTAACTAGAGTCAACAGACGCTGAATACAAGCCGCAATTTGACCCCTATAACTTGACCCCTGGGTTACGGATGGGGTCAACTGCTCTTGCATTGTGCTTAGGATGTCATAAGAAATATTCCTGGTGAATTTCAGCTTAATCGGAACTTATACATGGATTTTGATTTTTGAAAAATTTTGATTGACCTTTTGACCCCCTTAATGACCTTTGAAAAAAAAAAAAAAAAAACCTTACATACACCGACAAAATGCATTGTTCTAATTTTAATTAAAAAATTCTAACATGTTTAGTTCTTGAGATAAAAATTCTTGAAGTTATTTAGCTAAAAACAGGAAGTGACCCCTTAATGACCTTTGACCCCTAAAATAAAAATACCCTACATACACCAGGTAACGCTTAGTCATGTATGATGGTTATATTACTCTGGTCTGTCTACATTTTGAGACAAAATTTTTTGAACATTTTTGATAATTTTGGTTTTTGACCGGAAGTAACCCCTTAATGACCTTTGACCCCAAAACTGTAGGCATCGTAAAGACCCTGGCTAGTAGCAATGCATGTGTGCTAATGGCGACTCTCTGCTATGTAATTTGTAAAGACAGTGATTTTTTGAATATTTTTTAGACTTTGACCGGAAATGACCCCTTAATGACCTTTGACCCCTTATCTGAGCACACCCTATAGACACCGACTGAAGTCGAGTCACATGATATAACCATGTCCTCATCGCATGAAATTTGTGGAAGGAGTAGCATTTTTGTGAAATCACATTTTGACCATTATAGCTAGGTCAAAGGTCACAGCGAGGTCAAAGTCAAATGGAAGGTTTGGCCTAGCCCAATGGTCATTTGGGGCAACTTTGGTTGAAATCTGTCGATCCCTTGCGGAGCTACATGCAGTTGATTGCGGTTGCCAGAAGAAGAAAGAAAGAACTAGATCTGGCTACAGATCTGGACCTAGCCGGGGCCGGAAATGCCAGTCTTAAAGTTTGACCTTTGACCGGCTATTATGGACATCTCAGACCATTAATGGTGCATCACTGTAGCATGTAGGGGCTTTATCCGTCTTCCATAGGCTGAGATACAGCTACTTTTCCGTAATTTTAAACATTTGTTTGCAAATTTGATGTTTTGACCTTCTTAATGACCTTTGACCCCAATATAAAAAAAAACCTCATATACACCGAGAAAAAGCATTGTTACAGTTTAAATAAAACAAATCTACTCTGCTTAGTTATGGAGATAAAAATTCTTGAAGTTATTTAGCTTCAAACCGGAAATGACGTCTAAATGACCTTTGACCAAAATAACAAAAATACCGTGCATACATCGAGTAACACTAATGCATATATGAAGTTTATGTCACTCTGGTCTGGTTACGTTTTGAGATTTAAAAAAATGAACATATTTGACGATTTTGGTTTTTGACCGGAAGTGACCCCTTAATGACCTTTGACCCCAAAACTGTAGACACCCCAAAGACCCTGGTTAGTAGCAATGCACGTGTGCTAATGACAACACTCTGCTATGTATTTTGTAAAAACAGTGATTTTTTGAATATTTTTAGCTTTCAGACCGGAAATGACCCCTTTAATGACCTTTGACCCCTTATCTGTGAACACCCTATAGACATCGTTCAAAGTCAAATCACATGTCCTAAGCATGTTACCATCACATGTAATTTGTGGAAGAAGAAGCATTTTGAACATATTTGGTTTTATACCGGAAATGACCCCTTAATGACCTTTGACCCCAAATCTGTGAACACCATATAGACACTGGATATAGCCGATGCATATGGGCAAGTGACGTCATTGTAGGATGTAACATGTAAGAGAAGAAGCATTTTGAAATTTGTTGCCAGAAGAAGAAGAAAGAAGAAGAAAGAAGAAAGATCCGATAGCATCACAAGACCTAGCCGGTGTCCCGGCTAGGTAAAGAAAGAAGAATTGAGAAGAGACAGAACAAGCCGACATTCGTCGTCGGCTTGTAACTAGAGTCAACAGACTCTGAGTACAAGCCGCCGCAGTTGACCTTTGACCCCTAAACTTTGACCTTTGGGGTCATAAATATTATTATATTTTTAACATGTTTAGAATGTCGTAAGAATAATTCCTGTTGAATTTGAGCTCGATTGGACCAATTTCGAAATTTGACCTTTGACCCCTATAACTTGACCCTTGGGTCACGGATGGGGTCAACTGCTCTTGCATTGTGCTTAGGATGTCATAAGAAAGATTCCTGGTGAATTTCAGCTTAATCGGAACTTATACATGGATTTTGATTTTTTAAATTTTTGATTGACCTTTTGACCCCCTTATAATGACCTTTGACCTCAATGAAAAAAAACTTTTATATACACCAACAAAATGCATTGTTCCAATTTTAATTAAAAAATTCTACTATGTTTAGTTGTTGAGATAAAATTTCTTGAAGTTATTTAGCTAAAAACAGAAAGTGACCCCTTAATGACCTTTGACCCCCAAAATAAAAATACCATGCATACATCAGGTAACACTGATTCATGTGTGATGGTTATATTACTCTGGTCTGTTTACATTTTGAGATAAATTTTTTTTGAATATTTCGGTTTTTGACCGGAAGTAACCCCTTAATGACCTTTGACCCCAAAACTGTAGGCATCCTAAAGACCCTGGTAGTAGCGATGCATGTGTGCTAATGGCGACTCTCTGCTATATAATTTGTAAAGACAGTGATTTTTTGAATATTTTTAGCTTTCAGACCGGAAATGACTCCCTTAATGACCTTTGACCTCAATTCTTTTGACAAGTTTTAAGCACTGCCACATGTTGATTCATATGCATGAGTCACATGATCATTGCATGTAACTTGTGGAAGGAGTAGCATTTTTTTGTGAAATCACATTTTTGACCATTATAGCTAGGTCAAAGGTCACAGCAAGGTCAAAGTCAAATGGAAGGTTTGGCCTAGCCCAGTGGTCTTTTGGGTCAAGTTTGGTTGAAATCTGTCAATCATTTGCGGAGCTAGATGCAGTTGATTGGTTGCCAGAAGAAAGAAGAAGAAGAAGAAGAAGAAGAAAGAATTGGAAGAAGACAGAACAACCCGACGTTCGTCGTCGGCTTGTAATTAGAGTAAGACAGAACAAGCCGACATTCGTCGTCGGCTTGTAAAAAGACGACAGAAAAGTACTGCACCCTACTTCGGGTGTCATACAGTATCGTATTTTGTTCAGTGCATTCTAATAGACGGTAGTTCGTTTCAACAGGCGCAATGAATAATACATAATGCATGTAAACCAGCACCCGTAGGTAGGTTTTAAAGTGGTTTATTACCTTGTAAACTTATGCTTCTAGTGCCTGTTGTCTGGCTACAAACACGTTTGGAGGCAATTTGATATAATTATACTATTCTAAGCTTCAGCACCCATTTTTTTTGGCAAAACAATTGGTATCGTTTGCCCGTGAAGCGTGGTCAATTGTAATCATTTAGTTGGAACAATCTGGAATTTTCAGGTGTTGTTTGTATGATGTGACAATCAAGCCTGAAGATTTGTACAAAGTCTTGGATTATGGTTTTTAGTAAAAATGTTTTAATAACATTAAATGTGGGATTGTATATAGGTCATGATAACCATATGTTTTTAAATCAAACTATATCAACATCATTTAAATGTTGTTAATTAAAATTTAATTGTAAAATAGTTTGCCAAATGTTTTGTTAACACTTAATAACATTATGTTGCAATATGTTACAGTTAGTTGACACCTCGCATGAACCTATCCTTGAACTGCTGGCTGACTATTGCCTAGAACCTGTTCTTCTTTACATTATTAAATAAAATGGCATGGATCCGGATTATTTTTGTTATAAACCGATTGTATCAACCAACTTTGCATCAAGTTAATAACTTTTATCCGTGAATTTAACCACCGATCGCAATATTGTATGGATCCATGAACGTTCATCATGCGACTCCATCATAATATTAGATGGTTACCCTAAACGCACAAATATCTGTACCACTAAAATAATGAATTATCTCTGTTCGTCGCACTTCGACGTGTCGCTCTGATATTATTGATACCGGATTTGCAATGTTTAAGGAGTGTTTGAATAAGTTCATTGCAAAACAAAGGTCATGGAACACAGCTTTTAGGGAGGTTTAAGAAATTTCGTGTATTTAAAATATCCTTCGTTATATATGCCTGGCTAGCAAGTACTGTACTGTTGATGAAGCTTAAAAATCAATCAATAATAGTAATACCAAATGTTAAGCATCACTTTTGATACGGTCATAATTATAGAGAGCACTCAATTTTGCTTTAACCCTACCAAGAAGCAGAAATTTCATTCGGTTGCAGTAATCTAAGTCATTGCATGGCGGCAAATAAATCAGAAGAAGAAGTAAACATATGCTGGTTGAAACCAGGCCTCGAAATAAGAAGAAAAGTCCAAGGGTCCAACGCCGGACCCATGCCTTTGAAATTTCAGGAGAGCGAATTAGCTACCACTAGTGGAAAATTTAAAATGAGAATTCTTTCAAAACAATGAGAATTGGACAAAAGTATGAGAATTTAAAATTTTCTCATTTATATAAAATTTTCTCATCCAAATGAATGAGAAATATTAATTACCGTGTCAACAACCTGTCACAAGTGGTTAATTTTCTCATTTAAAACAATGTGACAGGTGGTTGACACGTTAATTGGTATTTCTCATTCATTTGAATGAGAAAGTTTTATATAAATGAGAACATTTTAAATTCTCATACTTTTGTCCAATTCTCATCGTTTTGAAAGAATTCTCATTGCAAATTTCTACTAGTGTACGGCGATCACGATATGTCTAGATTGTAGAAAATTGAAAAACCGGCTTGAAAACTTGATGGCAAACTAAAATGAAAGTGTACTCAGAGAGCTGGACCTATTATGTGAACCAGATTCAAGAATAGTTTTCAAACTACACATTTGCTGCCAAAATTTGGATAAAAATGCTTTACATATTTGATAATATTATCTACTTTTAGATAATTATCTACTGTCACGAGATGTTTCAAAAGATTGTAACTGTAAGTTTAATACCAGTTGAATACTATTGTAGGTGTAAAGTTACAACAGCGCACGTACGCCCTTTTTGTATTCAAGCGCATTATTTAGGAGCGTGTTAAGCAGTTTATCTTTGGTAATTTTAAGGCAATCGTAATATCAGGGTTGCAGCATAATGCGAAGTTCAACTTGTTTTCACGTCAAAACCACCGCCATTTCCAAATCCAATCCAATCAGATAAAGTTATTGTATATATTGTGTTTAATTGTATTATCCGAACGAATGTCGTATTTCATCTACATTAGTATTCATTGAAATGTATACATGTGTTTCGCTTCGGCTTAAAATGTCCCAATGGAAGTCCACATTTTGCAAAATCAAACAAGTCCATGTTATCTGACTCTCTACATATAAAACCGGAAAAGTCACACCGATGTTTAAGTTGGCCTTTGATCTTTCAAGTCGAGTGTATTGATTACGTGTAAGACGGTACACTGTTACAGACATTAGTGTGAATTTTATCTCGCCTTTTATGTCGTCCCTTGATTAGTCTGGGATAACGTATCGTCTGTACAAAAGCTCATGAATCGATGTAACCCCTTCTCAGCGCATACGTAGTCTTACTTATAGAGTGGTGCGTTGAAACATGACCCACCATATTTTATTTTGTATATTGTAAACAATAATAAACAATAATAACCATCAAAACATACTAATTTCATTTAGTTTTATTTACCTACTTATAAACTTATCACAATTCACTAAAATCGTGGTAAATCTGAAAACTTAACCAATATTCATGATTGAACTTGCACTGTGGAGGCTGTCACCTTGTCTATGCACAATGTAATTGCCCATAGTATGTTGCCTTCACATATAATGCTAGAGTATACTGAACATGATGGGAGATATGCCATGTTTAAACGCACCACCCTATATAAGTTATCAATAACATTGTATAGGATAACTGAAACAAATAAACCTTTAGCAGTAATATAGTCTATAATAATGTGGCTGTGATGTGTATAATCATTAAAAATTTAGTTACATAAGTGATGTCATAATCTTTAGATAAATGAAACTGAAGGTATTGATTACATTTTAACTTGAAAGAGACATTGATAATGTTTGCATATGTTGCATTATTGCAAGATGTGATGAGTTTCCGTTTGGTTGATATAGATAGGACTAAAAGTCACTTACCCTCATAAGTTACGTGAAGGAAGTGAAAATAAGTATTTGGGAACTTCGACCACCAATTATAAATGCCTACCAAAAGGTAATTACGCCCCGCTTTATTACGAGATAAAACTCAAACTCTTTGCATCAAATTTAAAAACTGAAATAGCAAAAACAAACCCAGGTTAATTCTGCAAATGTTTGTACCTCATTTGTCAGGATAGCTCAAAGTTAGTAGCCATGGTGACTTCTTGAAATAAAAAGATGCATTTTCAAAAGTTGCATTCAAAAGCTTTTCAGTGTAGCTTTACATTCTTTACATGTCTGGTCAAGGATGACTCGCGGTGACCAGTGACGACCAGGCGCTCTCGCAACAAAACCAACATTTTCAATGGGTTTAGCTATGCTATATGCTAATGATCAAAACATCATATGTGACGTGTCATGTCAAAATCAGACACTTTTGGGCAGGTTATAAATTTGGAGGTGTTTACATATCTTAAATATAGAGATATTTTGCTCCATAACTCTGTTTTCCCCAATGAAATCGGACATTCCTAAGCGAAGATAATGAGTTCGTAAGTTATGGTAATATAAATTTGGAAATTGAGATATCGGCCTTTACAAATATTATTGACAATGTTGAGAGTAGGAATTATCTTGAATAATGTCTCAAAAATACAAGATGCCAGTTATATTCCGGTCTGAAACTATCAGACAATATTTTTAACATTAATAACATCACAAATTCACAACAAACCCAAATTGTGAAAAAATCACCCCGGGCAGATTTTTGGCTATTTCTCTATTTACGATCCTGCCCAAAAGTGTCTGCTTTTGACATACCACGTCACATATGCTTGTTCCCTTTGGTTGTCTTGGTGTGTCAATTTCAAAATATTGCGATTTTTTGGCCTTGATGGACTTGATCGCGTCATGAATAAAATACTAGTACATGGATATAAACGAAAAAGAACAACCTACAAACCGAAACAGTTCGAGCAATCAACCAAAAAAAAGTTTTAAAAAAACCAACAGAAAAAAGTATCCCCGTAAAAAGTATGACATTGGTGTTATAGTCATGTCACCACAACGCTTGGTAAGTATTAACGTAGATCAGTCTACCTAGTCCTGAGAGAGCCAGGGAGCTGGGCAGCTTTAATATGTTTTTACATTCATAACACATGAAGCTCAATGTATCAGCTACCTTCAAGGCAATAGACGCATCAATTCGTCATGTACCACTGGCTAATCTTTTGAATGTCGCTTAAAGAAATTACATTATTATCGCTCGCAGAATACATGTATAATAATAGATTGAGTAGTGTCTGGAAGAGTATATTGCTTTCACATATTGCTTTTCATTTCATATTTAATCATGATTTACTAGAAACCATTTTTATGGGCTAAACCTTCCCCACCGCAAACTATGCATTCAATATTGTTGAGGTAACCTAGATCGATAAATTGATTATGAAGCATGGTGAATTACGTTCAATAGTCTGGGTTTAGACAAGTTATAAAGCAGCAAATACGATCTCATCTAACCCTCTGATCATGGAGCACTACCATTAAATAACAGTTGTAATTGCTATGTACGTTCTGTATTCCTGTAATGGCAATTGAACTTGGGTATTAAAGATGCGCACTGTCGTGATTACCAAGAGTCTTTTGGTGCGAATTTTCAGATGCCTAGCAGATGATAACAGCACTGCTAGAGAGCAACGCATTGTATTAGTTTAAATTTAATTACACTATAATACACAGTGATATGTTTTTGTAGAGTGATGCCTAAAGGTAAATAATAGAACATCTGTACTTGCCGCAAACGATATGTAAAGATTGTTAGCCTGATCCGTCAGCTTGCCACTTAATTGTTGAGCGACAAGCGTTGCCAATGATATCATATAGCTCCCTAAAATAAAAGCCAACAAAGGTGTTCGCATCCATGTTTACTGTTTACTAATGGTTACAGGTCATTTCACTAATTAGATTTGAAATAAGGGCATCATATTAACGGTGTTGTTTTTAACCAAGATTAATAATCTAAAATGACCAAGCACTATTAACTACGGCTAAGGTAAACACTTCCCAATTTAGCACGCAGAATACCCCGCGGATTCACTGCGACGTATAATATTGTTCACGGATTGTATTCCAGTTAACCTGTTCAGATATTTTGCGGACAAGACACATGTTATAGACGCGGTTTGTTATGAATTCCAAAGGTTTGTGTGGTCGTTCTCCTTATGGTTATCTCCATTAAAGCCTGAGATGGACTATTATTATGTACGCTGAATAATTAAGGGATATTGGTGATGGCAAGTTGCAAACGTCCCTAGTTTATCGTTTGTTTTGCAATATTCAGTAAATAAAAGAGCAGCTTAATGATGCAACTAAAGTTGTTATAGCCATATACAATAAACAATAAACGGGATGTATATAGCGCCTTAGCATAAGTATGAACAAAGCGCTTTACAATGATCTTAAAAGTACAACTTACACTACATCTTAGGCTACAGTAAAATGTACAACTTAATTAAAAATTAAAAACTTAGTTTGGACACAAATAGGTTTTCAGATTAGATTTAAAAGTGGCCAGACTATGTGAAGTACGAAGTTTTACAGGTAATTTGTTCAAAAGAGCTGGCACAGAATTGCAGAAGGCATTATTCCCATATGTTGTGTGAGTTCTTTTACATTCAAGCAGACTGCCATCAGCATGTGATCGTAGGAACATACCATCAGAAAATGTGTGAGATTTTAGGAGATTTTGTATGTACAGTGGTGTTGTTTCATGCCTACTTTTATAAGCGAATGCGGTGAGTAGTTTGTAGGTAATACGCTCATTTACTGGAAGCCAGTAAAGCTCTTTCAGGTTTGCCTTAAAAACAAGTCTGGCAGCTCTGTTTTGTATCTTTTGTAGTTTTTGTGTGTTTTTTACAGTTGTTCCATATAATAAAGAGTTACAATAATCAATTCGAGAAATAACAAGTGTCGAGTGTTGCTGTAAACATGTAGAAAACTTGCATTTTGTAAATGAAGGAGGGATTAGGTAACAGTACCGAGACCCTGGTGCCCAGGAGAGTCATCTATTGGCTATGAAATCATGAAAGTTTGGTACAAAGGTACAATGTACATCTTGAAAATATTTCTTTGACTATTATTGGCATGTGTGCATGCGTAGCTAGATTGGCATCTATACTGCACGAATAAAGTATCCTTACACTTGGAAAAATAATCACAATTTCCATACTGAACAATTTGCGCCTTGTATAGGCAAGTTTGTCACTTTTAAAACGGGAACTTCGCCTATTGAATTGCTTGTAACTTTACTTCTTGAGGTCACATTGGATTCAATGTGATGTCATAATGTGCAGGATGAGAGACTGCATCTATTACAAAAACAAATTTACCCCAATATTGTTCAGTTTTGAAATTGTGATTATTTTTCCAAGTGTAAGGATACTTCATTGGCGCAGTATATATCATATAGTCGGCAGAATACAGCACGTAAGTGCATTTTGCCCCATTTGCTCCATACAGGAGAAGCAAGCATAATGTGATCTTTGGATGGCGGCACCCATATGACCCGTGGGCATTAAATTAAATGTTTTTATTCAATTTATTAAATAGCCCAAGATGACTGCCTAAAGCAATTTCTTGCATATCTTGTTATCCTCTGATTGATATTATCCATGAATTTTGGGAGATCACTATAATACACCATTTTGTAATCATCAACATAAGCAACAGCAAAAAATCAACAATACATTTGGTGGAAAATACTAATGGTTGAAAACACAGTTTTGTCGTCGTCGTTGTTGTTGTTGTTGTTGTTGTTGTTGTTGTTGTTGTTGTTTTTGTTGTTGTTGTTGTTGTTGTTATTGTCATTGCTTCGTTACTGTTGTTTGGATTGTAAATTTGCTTTGAATTTTTGCTGTCGATAACATTCTGCAACTTAAACTCAATGAGGGTGCAATACGGAGAAAACAATCATACACGAAGAGTAGGGAAAGGGAAAAAGATCTGTCACTGCTCAGAACTATACTTAAGATCTTTTGTGTACTCAAAATCGCCTTCGTTACATATAGCTGGCTAGTACTGTATTCAGATTACAGCACACACAGCACATTTTCCATAAATCTCTTCCTGTTCCACGTGATAGACTTTAGAAGCTTACGAATCCCTCTTTTTCGTTCGGCAGCCGAATACATATGTATAGCACCTTCGCTGTGACTCCAAGCTGCTGATCTGTGTTCAACTTTGGAAACACTTTGCTGTACTAGTTGTATAGTAACAAAAAATCCACATCAATTTCTAGAGCACTCTGTCAAATTCTGCCTATTTTAGCAATATGATTTTTCCCATTAACATTAGGCAAAACACTAATATTGAGCATTATGAGAATTCCTCATGATACATGTATTAATAACGTTGATTAAATTTGTTTACTGAAATCAAAGGGGTTCCACACTTTGTCATAACAAACAAAATATTGCGTGATCACTCGATTACATGAATAGGGGATTCTCAACCATCATTAAATGTAAAGAAATAGCAGAAAAAAAAGACAATTTAGAAAGTGTATGAGTACCCTTTGAAAGAATTAGTTCGTATTGATATCGAAATAAAAGCTAGATAAAGCGTAAAAATCATACCAAAAGCTCGTCACTTGAATTTTTTAAGTATCACTTATGATAGGGAAACTAAAGATAACATTCAATCTAGCTTAACCCCATCGATAAGCTAGAATTCCATTCAGTTGCAGTGATATAAGTCATTGCATGACTGCAAAGAAGTAAACATTTGCTGGTTGAAACAAATATTGACTGATTAAATTTGCCAAACATGCCGAGGAATTAATTACAATTTTAAGATTAAATATAATGGGTGCAAATATGCTCACGCTCAAGAGGAGTTTCCAAACTACACATTTGCTGCCAAAATTCTGATAAAAATGGTTTCAATATTTGATAAAAAATATCTAATTTTAATTGCATGAGATGTGTCAAAAGACTTTAACTGCAAATATCACGCCAGTAATATAACCACGACGATCTTACGTCTTTTGTATTCAAGTGTATTATTCAGAAGCGTGTTAAGCAGTTTTATCTTTGATCATTGTAAGATCAGGGCTGCAGCTACTCGTCAATTTATCCGCGCGTACAGAACACATGTACTTGTTAAAAGGCAGCCTGGGGTGATGAAAGCTTAATCTAGTTAATGAAATTGCTTGCTGTTTACGGGTGAAATCAAGGTTATAGAAAGAGAAATGAGAGAAATGCCGGGTAAAGATGGTGTCACGGTACAGAGTTTCTTTTTCATTTTAAAGCACTTCCACGGATTCAATACAGCATTAGTCAATATATCACATCATTTATTGAGCGCTATATCAAAAATTACCACAGCGCTGTACAATAGCAAATAACATGGTTAAAAACACAATAATATAAAATTATACAGCAAAATAAGTATCACTTACATGTACAACAATAATTATTAAAAAGCAACACGATAAATCATCAATAGACCCTATTAACATGATTAAAATACAAGAAGTACAATTTTAAAAACCCAAAGCAAATATAATGAAAAAAATAAATGTAGGCAAATACCAAGGATGCATATAAGGAACAAAACATTATTGAGATGGAAAAAGGTGAGTTTTTAACAATTTCTTGAAAATATTGACTGAGGGTGAAAGGCGGATATGGAGGGGGAGCAAGTTCCAAAGGCGCGGGGCAGCAACATTGAAGGCGTGGTCCCCTATTGACAGCCGAGTACGAGAAACTTGAAGTTGAAAATTACTACTGGAGCGCAAATTTTCCCTGCTTGGTTTGTACTGAATGAGTAATGAGGACAGGTAACCAGGTGTGAGATTGTTGATACCTTTGAAGGTCAAAAGCAGCACTTTGAAGATAACCCTCTCATTAACAGGCAACCAATGTAATTCTCTCCGCAAGGGTGCTGAGGACTGAAGTCTATTGCATCTAAAAATGACTCGAGCTGCCCTGTTTTGCAGTACTTGCAGCTTTTTTCTGTCCTTAGCTGAAATTCCAAACAACAGCGAGTTCGCATAATCCAGGCGGGATAGGATAAGCGAACGAACCAGGTGGTGGCAGCTTTCAACCGTGATATATCTCCTGATTCTATAGATGTTCCTCAAATGAAAGTTAACTGTTTTAACAACAGATTTCACATGGTCCTTCATTGACATAGTTTGGTCAAATACTACACACAAATTTTTGATTGTAGAAGATGGGGTGATATTTATATCATCAATTTTGAGAGAGACATCTTGCAGCTTTTTCAAGTTATGTGAGGATGCCGCAACAAAAAACTCAGTTTTAGAATTGTTGAGCTTGAGCATATTTATTGTCATCCACTCATAAATGTCCTTAATACATGTCGACAATTTGGCTAATGCTAATTCGGCAGCTCCATCAGTTTTTGGATCAAAAGCCAGATAAAGCTGAATGTCATCAGCATAAATGTGATAGGCAATGCCATGCTGACGAATGATTGCGCCAATATAGTTGGTATATAACACAAAAAACAGCGGTCCGAGAACCGATCCTTGAGGTACTCCAAATTCCAGAGTATACTTGCCCGATGCTGTGCATGCAGCATCACCGGATTCCTCAGCCTCCTCCGACACGGAGAGATCACCACCGATGGAAACACGAAAACTACGCCCCTGGAGGTAAGATTTAATCCACCTCAGCGCCATACCAGTTATGTTAAAAGTGGTTGATAAACGATCGAGCAGGATTTGGTGATCCACCGTGTCGAAGGCTGCTGAAAGATCCAGTAGCACCACAAACACCGCATTGCCACGATCCATATCCGTCATGATGTCAGTTTTACACGGAGCAATGCTGTTTCCGTGCTATGCTGCGCCCTATACGCCGATTGGAACTCCTCCTGAAGACCATGTGAGTGAAGGTGATCCTGTAATTGAACTGAGGCAATCTTCTCAATGATTTTTGAGTAGTACCTTATGTTGGAAACAGGGCGATAATTGTTCAAGACATTTTTGTCAAGGGTGGACTTCTTTAAAACAGGGCATACCACTGCTTCGCGAAGCTTAGAAGGGAATACACCACTACAAAAAGATTTGTTAACAACTACCTCCAGAGCTTGACACATAGTCTTGATATTATCTTTACACAACCACATCGGTAGTGTGTCTAACACACATGACTTATTAGAAGAAGCAAGAACTGTCTTTTCAATGTCTTCTGCACTCACAGGTTTGAAAGTATCAAATTGTTCAACATCAATAACTACATTGGAATCAATAACACAATTATCATGATTTCTATCAGAAACCGAGACAAGTTCTTGTCTTATCTTAGCAACCTTGTTGATGAAAAACTGAGCAAAGGAGTTGCTCAGTTCAGACATTGAATCACAACTGGGTAAAGATTTGACATTTTTGTTCAACAGTTTGTTCATTATACCAAACATATTCTTACAGTCAGAAAATTCAAGTTCATCATTGTAATATACCTCTTTCGCAGTTTGAACGAGTTTGTTAACAATATTGCACTGGTCGACATAAGCAACATGATTATCATTGGTTTTATTTTTGCGCCATTTACGTTCTAGTTTACGACGCTTACACCTTGCATCATTAATTTCCTCATTGTACCAAGGAAAGCGTGGTCTCAAGCTTCGAGAACGTGTCTGAGGAGGTGCATGAGCATCAAGAACACAAGTAATCGACGATTCAAGCTGCTCAAGCATCTCATCAACAGTACCTCGAAAGTCAATACCGCCAACTGCTAAAGTTAAGTCACTAGAAAATACACATTTGTCCATTTTCTTAAAGTTCCTTACAGTAGATTTCAATTTTTGAGGAATGGGTTTAGCATAGTCAAAAACACAATCAACGATCTTATGATCGGAACCTAACGATGGTAATACACAGCAATTAGAAACCAATCTGTCCTCAATGCGCGATATGACTAAATCTAAAATA
The DNA here is from genome assembly GCF_039555335.1 of Amphiura filiformis. NCBI lineage: Eukaryota > Metazoa > Echinodermata > Ophiuroidea > Amphilepidida > Amphiuridae > Amphiura > Amphiura filiformis. The sequence continues at coordinate 3,060,706 of NW_027305486.1, read as the reverse complement.
TGTCCACTAATGTGCGTTGGTTCTTGAACATACTGGTGTAATCCATGTGCTGATAGGGTATCACAGAATCTGATGACTTCCGGTTTAGTAGGCTGATCTACATGGATGTTGAAATCTCCCAGAAAAACAGTTTTGGCAGGAACAAGACACACATCATCAAGGAAACATTCAAATTCCTCTAAATATTGGCTGGTTTTGAAGCCATTTACTTTTGAGGGTGGAGGACGATATATGATGACAATTCTAAGACCAGTGTTTTTTACAACGATGATTGCATGTTCAAAATATGTTGTTTCATCAGATGTGTTGTTCAAGAGACTGATTTGTGTTTTGTGGATAACCCCAATACCACCATGTTTATCACCTTTGCGTGGAAAGTTCATAAAAGAATAACCAGGCGGTAACATTTCTCCAATAACTACAGGGTCATCTTCTGCACGCCAGGTTTCAGTAATGACAAAGATATCTACATCATTTTCAATGATGTTGTCAGCAATAGCAATAGTTTTATTTCCAACAGATCTGACATTCCACTGTCTAATATTCAATTTTCTATTATCATGTCTGTTCAATTGACGCAAATTGTTGGGATCAGCAGATACCTGACCGGGTTTATGAATTTCAGTTCTGTTATTCACAATTACGGGAATTCGATGAGAGTTCAAAGTTTTTGGTTTGCGCACACCTCTCCTTCCTCTTTTTCTCCATCGTTTTCTTTTTGTGGGGTGTACAGATGAGTGGAAAGGACAGGCATGTTGGAGTAAGTTCATGGATTCCAAATGCCTACATAATTCCACAGAAATACCACAGTCTATTGCACTAGTGTCTAAACCTGGTGGTTTCAAATCTAATGAATGAAGAAAGTCCGATGTATAACAAACACGATCAATATTGGTATTGATGTTTAACAGATTTGTTTTGGTGTTGAACAGATGATCATCCATAGTGATTATACTGGTAGTATCGATCAAAAATCCAATGGAGGTAAATACGGAATATGTATAATGTACAGTACATACCCATTCAACGGCAAGAGTTTGCATACATATCATAGAAATTGCACAGAATCCGGACATAAAACTCAAAAATTGATGCATCATATTCATCCTGGTATAGATCCCTCACATAAGTAAAAGTCATTTCATCACAAATACAATTGCACAGTTATAAATCAGTAAAAAATCACGAAGCGGTTGACGGAAGCGACCCGGTCAGGCGCTGCATCAACCATGTTGATTTCCACGGATTCAATACAGCATTAGTCAAGAGTTTCAACTACTTAAAAGTAGTGGGTGATAGTTGGCTTGAATGGTTCAATGGGCATTATTTACTGGAAGAGGTCGCGAGCCTTAAAAGGGTCGTAATCCACAGTTTGGAAAACGGTGCCGTATCATAATTGTGTTCTGCGTAATCCTTCTCATAATTTGGTCAAAGAGTGATTGATGTTCACTTAATTTAAATAATCGTGCATATTATACGATAACCACTAAAGGCAACCATCTAAAACAAATATCGCTATAGTATCATGCCAATGCCTAAAATAAACATTGAGCACACTGCTTTTCTCTTCAGTTTCTATAAATATTTGTTGACTTTGGGTCTTTATTTTCACTTTAGGTTGGAAAAAGCAGAAAATATTATTCATTTTTGTAATAATATTGGAATGTGTTCTTTAATAAGGTTTTAGCATATAGCATAATATATATAATAATCATTTTTGAAGCTGTGTTTTCGATTTTTTTCTTCAAATTATAGCATGCAGTATGTTATAGCCTTTAAAGTCAATACACAACAAGGGCTTGTGATTATGTAAGGCAAGAACTTTTAAGTTAAAATCTTTGGTTGCGTCAGAAAAGGAAAGTTGTTTGTTTCCAAATAAACCCAATAAGCAATTTGAAATCTGTTTAAAATACAGTGTATATGTGAGAGAGATACAAGTACATCACATTAAATCCAAATAGGATCTTGCTTCATGCTTTTACGCCTTCAGGAGAATATAATGTGCATGTATAATAGTAAAATAAAAGCCAGGAAGTCTGGATAAGACGACACGATTTCGTTAATCTTGCCTCTATGCGTTTTCACGTTATATCTGGTATAAGGCATTTCTCTACGGATTTTACGATTCTAACTTGAGATGACAGTGACAATGCCTGGATATCCAATGATTCTTGCACAATATACATGTGCTTGAATCATCTTGAATGACGAATTCATTCAACAGGAAACATAATTATTTTGTTTTCGTACTAAAATAACATGATGCGAAGTTCAACTTGTTTTTACGTCAAACGTTTTATTTATTTTTCTCGCCGCCATTTCTAAACCCAAACCAATCAGAAATTAAGTTATTGTATGCCTTTATTTGTATTATCCGAACGAATGTCGCATTTAATCTAAATTACATCAGTGTTCATTGAAATGTATACCTATGCAAGTTTCACTTCGGCTGAAAATGTCACAATGGAAGAACACATTTAGTAAAATCAAACAAGTCCATTTGAGTGACTTTCTACTTATCAAACCGAAAAAAAGTCTAACCGATGATTAAGTTGGCCTTTGATCTTTCAAGTCGAGTATATTGATTACGTGTAATACGGTACAATGTTACAGACATTAGTGCGAATCTGATCTCACCTTTTATGTCTTCCCTTGATTAGTCTGGCGCATACGTTGTCTTACTTATAAGTTACCAATAACACTGTACAGTCTGAACGCAGGACAGCCATTTCTTTTGTTATGCATAGTCGCGCTAAAAGTCGATCGATACATGTTAAAATCAGCACAATTCAGAGATACACATTTTTGCTATGAAATTAATTTTCTCGGTCAAATATAAAGCAATATGTTTTTCTTCAGTAATGTAAGTTTAAAACATAGTGCGTGGATATACATTTTTTTTAAATCCTGGTGTTAAAATTAGGCGTGAAATTGTGTCGTTTTTTTGTCCGCGAGCTTTTTTCGGAATTCATTTTTAGCGTTTCAAACTAATATACGATTCGCTAAAGAAAGATATTTCCCACCTCTGTAAAGCACATCATGTGGGTCTATCTATTATAGTTTTGTCAGAATTTCTGTTTTGATTTCACCTTTTTTCACGTCATGCTCCTAAAATGTCAAAGTCAGTACTTTATCTCGAGAGCAAGCAGCAGAAATAGTCGATACTTCCATTGTTCTAATGCAGGTCCCTTCTGCATTGAAAGCAAGGATTACTCGACCAGCGATTTTGTAGCCCAAATCTCCCATTTGGGTGCTTTGGTAAATTAACGTGAATTTTTGATATTTGCTTCCGTGATCATGGTGATAGCCTGCAATGGCAAATTATGGTTTCCATGATTATGTCGACCATTTGTCTGTTTGTTTGTTTACCTAGGTTAGTCCGGGCCGTATTAAGAGACGCACGCTTGAGGTCCATGGGAAAATCCACTGTCCAAACCTAAAAAAAAATAGCGTGTTATTATAGAGGATTTTAATTTTCTGTCCTCCTATCTCCAGGTTAATTTTGTATGACCCCCCCATCACGGGTTGACATTTTCATTACACCCTTCAGACTTGTGTTCGGGGTTGTTTTTTATTTGACATGTAGCCCTATAAATTTTGTCATAATTTAGCGCTATACGTTCTAAATGTATAGCTATAACGTGCTATATGAATATTATTATGTACCGATATGTAATATTATGTAGGCATATGGGGGTGGTGTGGGTGGTGTGGGTGCAGAGGTGTGTGAGGTGGGTAGTGGGGTGTATGTAGGGAAACTTTGGGGTGGTACTCAACTTTCAATGCAAGGCTCATTGTTGCCACAAATGTTTTTCCTTTAGGTTATTTAATAGGTTTTTTATAAACTTCCATGTTTAACCTTGTATTTTTTTCGCTGCTTCATTATGACTTTCGGTGGGTTTGCAAAAGCAGTTTCAAACAAACACAAACAAAAGGCACCATGCCCAGTCACCTTCATGACAATTGAAACACTAGGTCAAGTATTGTAATTCGTGATCCAAGTTATTCTGTTTTTAGGCAAGCAATTTTAATTAATTGCTTGAACAGGTTTTTATTTAAAAACAAAAACCTGTTTAAGTTAACAATGATAATGAATGGTTCTTAAAAGGCACAATCTCTTCCGATGAGGAACTCAAAGCGCGCAAAGTACGAAACTGACAAACAAGCATAAAAACAATCAATTTACAAAAAAATGGTTTTAAGCTGGCGTTTAAATAACGAAACTCTGGGGATGTTACGAAGGTTATTTTGAAGTGTGTTCCAAACAGTTTGCATGATAAAACATACAGCGTAATATTTATGTTTTGTAAATGAAAGTTTAGTTTAAAACATTGCCCAATTGCATGTAAGATTGTTGATTTTTTTTACCAAATGTTGGTCAAAGTTGTTTTGAGGAGAAGCAAATTTCAACAGGGAGGGCGGGTTAGTGTAGTGGTCTTCTCACTCGCTTCTCACTACTGTGGCCGGGGTTCAATTCCCCGCGGTGCCACATGTGAGTTTGGTTGCCGATCCATGCTCGTCCTCGCAGGTTTTTCTCCGGGTGCTCCGGTTTTCCTCCTGCATCTAAAATCGGACCTCTTCCCATATCCCTGTCCCGTCATTCCGGATGGCATCCCTTGAATTTAGTAGCCTCTGAGCACTATTGGGTTTAGCATGGCTTCGGCCGAATGTTATAAATAAAAAATAAATAAAAAAAAACACATTAGTCCGATGATCACGGTGATGATGAAATCAAATAATTAATAACTCACGTGGTGAAAGATCCTCATCGTGCTTAACATGATTCAGTGTCATAAGAGCGCTAGGCCTGGGAATTTCTTTGCTATATTGAAGTTCTGGCAGTACTGTAGCCAGGCCGGTCTTCCTATGGCACCCAGGGATATCGATTCACAATGCTAGTATTAGCCTTAGATTTCACGCGTTGATTTTGAAAAATTTTCAGCCGGCAGTAAAAAATGGTGAAATCAAAACGGAAATTTTTACGTCAAACGTTTTATTTATTTTTCTCGCCGCCATTTCTAAACCCAAACCAATCAGAAATTAAGTTATTGTATGCCTTTATTTGTATTATCCGAACGAATGTCGCATTTAATCTAAATTACATCAGTGTTCATTGAAATGTATACCTATGCAAGTTTCACTTCGGCTGAAAATGTCACAATGGAAGAACACATTTAGTAAAATCAAACAAGTCCATTTGAGTGACTTTCTACTTATCAAACCGAAAAAAAGTCTTTCAAGTCGAGTATATTGATTACGTGTAATACGGTACAATGTTACAGACATTAGTGCGAATCTGATCTCACCTTTTATGTCTTCCCTTGATTAGTCTGGCGCATACGTTGTCTTACTTATAAGTTACCAATAACACTGTACAGTCTGAACGCAGGACAGCCGATTCTTTTGTTATGCATAGTCGCGCTAAAAGTCGATCGATACATGTTAAAATCAGCACAATTCAGAGATACACATTTTGCTATGAAATTAATTTTCTCGGTCAAATATAAAGCAATATGTTTTTTCTTCAGTAATGTAAGTTTAAAACATAGTGCGTGGATATACATTTTTTAAATCCTGGTGTTAAAATTAGGCGTGAAATTGTGTCGTTTTTTTGTCCGCGAGCTTTTTTCGGAATTCATTTTTTAGCGTTTCAAACTAATATACGATTCGCTAAAGAAAGATATTTCCCACCTCTGTAAAGCACATCATGTGGGTCTATCTATTATAGTTTTGTCAGAATTTCTGTTTTGATTTCACCTTTTTCACGTCATGCTCCTAAAATGTCAAAGTCAGTACTTTATCTCGAGAGCAAGCAGCAGAAATAGTCGATACTTCCATTGTTCTAATGCAGGTCCCTTCTGCATTGAAAGCAAGGATTACTCGACCAGCGATTTTGTAGCCCAAATCTCCCATTTGGGTGCTTTGGTAAATTAACGTGAATTTTTGATATTTGCTTCCGTGATCATGGTGATAGCCTGCAATGGCAAATTATGGTTTCCATGATTATGTCGACCATTTGTCTGTTTGTTTGTTTACCTAGGTTAGTCCGGGCCGTATTAAGAGACGCACGCTTGAGGTCCATGGGAAAATCCACTGTCCAAACCTAAAAAAAAATAGCGTGTTATTATAGAGGATTTTAATTTTCTGTCCCTCCTATCTCCAGGTTAATTTTGTATGACCCCCCCCCCCCATCACGGGTTGACATTTTCATTACACCCTTCAGACTTGTGTTCGGGGTTGTTTTTAATTTGACATGTAGCCCTATAAATTTTGTCATAATTTAGCGCTATACGTTCTAAATGTATAGCTATAACGTGCTATATGAATATTATTATGTACCGATATGTAATATTATGTAGGCATATGGGGGTGGTGTGGGTGGTGTGGGTGCAGAGGTGTGTGAGGTGGGTAGTGGGGTGTATGTAGGGAAACTTTGGGGTGGTACTCAACTTTCAATGCAAGGCTCATTGTTGCCACAAATGTTTTTCCTTTAGGTTATTTAATAGGTTTTTTATAAACTTCCATGTTTAACCTTGTATTTTTTTCGCTGCTTCATTATGACTTTCGGTGGGTTTGCAAAAGCAGTTTCAAACAAACACAAACAAAAGGCACCATGCCCAGTCACCTTCATGACAATTGAAACACTAGGTCAAGTATTTTAATTCGTGATCCATGTTATTCTGTTTTTAGGCAAGCAATTTTAATTAATTGCTTGAACAGGTTTTTATTTAAAAACAAAAACCTGTTTAAGTTAACAATGATAATGAATGGTTCTTAAAAGGCACAATCTCTTCCGATGAGGAACTCAAAGCGCGCAAAGTACGAAACTGACAAACAAGCATAAAAACAATCAATTTACAAAAAATGGTTTTAAGCTGGCGTTTAAATAACGAAACTCTGGGGATGTTACGAAGGTTATTTTGAAGTGTGTTCCAAACAGTTTGCATGATAAAACATACAGCGTAATATTTATGTTTTGTAAATGAAAGTTTTGTTTAAAACATTGCCCAATTGCATGTAAGATTGTTGATTTTTTTTACCAAATGTTGGTCAAAGTTGTTTTGAGGAGAAGCAAATTTCAACAGGGAGGGCGGGTTAGTGTAGTGGTCTTCTCACTCGCTTCTCACTACTGTGGCCGGGGTTCAATTCCCCGCGGTGCCACATGTGCGTTTGGTTGCCGATCCATGCTCGTCCTCGCAGGTTTTTCTCCGGGTGCTCCGGTTTTCCTCCTGCATCTAAAATCGGACCTCTTCCCATATCCCTGTCCCGTCATTCCGGATGGCATCCCTTGAATTTAGTAGCCTCTGAGCACTATTGGGTTTAGCATGGCTTCGGCCGAATGTTATAAATAAAAAATAAATAAAAAAAAACACATTAGTCCGATGATCACGGTGATGATGAAATCAAATAATTAATAACTCACGTGGTGAAAGATCCTCATCGTGCTTAACATGATTCAGTGTCATAAGAGCGCTAGGCCTGGGAATTTCTTTGCTATATTGAAGTTCTGGCAGTACTGTAGCCAGGCCGGTCTTCCTATGGCACCCAGGGATATCGATTCACAATGCTAGTATTAGCCTTAGATTTCACGCGTTGATTTTGAAAAAATTTCAGCCGGCAGTAAAAAGTGGTGAAATCAAAACGGAAATTCTGACAAAACTATGATATATCCTCACGGTGATGTGCGTTAGAAACTTGGGAAAAATCCTTCATTAGCGAACTATATTAATTTGTAAAAGCTAAAAGGTTGATAAAAAAAAAGGCTCGCGGCCAGAGTTGAAGCCTATCAAAATCGAAAACCTTACACTAAATGACTGAATTTTACGCCTAAGTTTAAATTTGGAAACAATACAGTATCAAGCATTACCGTTTTTCCTGACATTTACTGAAAAAATGAACATTATTGCTTTTCATTTGACCGAGAAAACTAATTTTACATTGAAAAGGTGTAACTCAAAATTTTGCTCATTTCAACACCAAATTCGATCGTTTGTATTGCCTCATTAAATGACTGAGTGAATCGATTTCTCTTTTCCTTCCTTTTACCTCTTTTTTATTTTGCTAATCATAGCCCCCCGTGGCAAGCGCCGCCGCTGTGTGGACTATTCCTATGTAAACTGATTAATTAATGGATACTGTGGATGGCAAGTTGCAAATTTCACTAGCTTATCTTTAGTAAAATAATCTAGTCTTTCATAATGAGCAACGTTGACATAATGCACTTTTTAATAATTACTCTACCAGAGTAAATAGCAAATGAAATTTTAATTACAACTATTAAAAACCTTTTGTGCATATCGCATTTAAGTCAGTAATTATAAAATAACGAGTAAGTCAGTCAGTCCATCTGCTTTAATAAAGTGAAATATCTTAAATAAAAAGGAAATATCAGTTGTGAGCAGATGTTGAGAATAACCCGACTTTCGAGCTATTGGTTTTAAATTGTATCTGAAAAATAATGCCTTGTGCGTGAACTTGCTCAACTAAAATCACAATAAGGCAGATATGATTTATCACAACCTAATATATGAGAATATATATATGTGTACATCCATATCAAAACAATGCACTTGTCGGCTGCTACATGTGTCTCATTTTACATAATAGCTAGGAATAAATACCAGACTCATCTCAAGTGGAGGTCACCTCAAATCATACCGAGGTCACTTGATTTAGGAATACAGAGAACATATTCCTAAACCATGTGACCTGGGGATGATTTGAAGTGATGCCCACTTCAGATGAGTCTGGCATTTATTCCTAGCTATTATGTGAAATGAGACACATGTAGCAGCCGACAAGTGCATCGTTTTGATATGGATGTACACATATGAGAAACATTCCGTGACAATTTTTGTTAGATTACAGATTTTCAAGGATTTTCAACCGAAAACAGATTCTTTTTTTTTTTTTTTGCTAAAAAGGTTGTGGGTGCTATGTAATTTTAGTTAACTATTTATTTTACAGCCTGTCAACGACATGGCAGATGAAACATGTGGATACAACACATGGTACAATGGCTTTCACGTTTTCGTGGACAGAGGCGCCTTGTAATATAGTGACAAGAAGCGGCTGCTGACCAAACTGCCTAACAAGCAGTACCGGAGTCCCAGCTATGGGTTAAATAGACGTTGGTTAAAGCGTGCCAACGACATGGCAGATGAAACCTGTGGATACAACACATGGTACAATGGCTTTCACGCTTTCGTGGACAGAGGCGCCTTGTAATGTAGTGACAAGAAGTGGCTGCTGACCAAACTGCCTAACAAGCAGAAATAATATCGGAGTCCCGAGGACTGCGGTGAAGCTGCGACTGGCCCAGCAAGCCGGCAGTGGATTTAAATCTCGCTCAAAGTAACTCAAGGAAATGTAAACGGACAGATTCAAACGGACAACGACATGGAAACGGAAAACGACCTCGGACTAGAAAAATGGAAAGAATAGCCACTTGGAATGTCAGTGGCTTAGGTGACAAAGAACCAGAACTTGTTGAAACAATGGAAAGATACAGAATCAACATCATGGGAACATCAGACACCCGACGAAAGGAATATGGGATGAAAGAAATCCACAACAATTATGTCCTCATATGGTCAGGAGTTGAAAAGAACAAAAGAGCCAAGCATGGAGTTGGTTTTGTTCTGCACCCAGAAGTTGCAAAGAACATCACAGAGACAGAACATATTTCAGAGAGAATCATGAAACTGCAGATAAGACAGGATGGTAAAAATACAACATATATCCAAATCTATGCACCCTGCAATGATTCATACACTGATGAGGAAAAGGATGACTTTTATGATCAGTTATCAGACATAATCCAAGGGGTAAATTTGGATGACAACCTATTGGTTATGGGAGATTTCAACGGAAGAGTTGGAAACCAGAGGACACCATGGGAAGCACACCTCGGCCCACACAGTGACCACAATACCAACAGAAATTACAACGGTCAACTAACACTGGAGCTATGTGCTCAGCATGGACTGTTCATCACAAATACATTCTTCCAACACAGAAAAGTCAAATTTACACCTGGTATAAGTGGAACGACCTAGAACAGGCATCACAGATAGACTTTATTCTTGCTAGGAAATCACACCAAAGACATGTAATAGACTCCAAAGCCATGCCCAGCATACAGGTGGACACTGACCATCGTCCAGTGATGTTGGAAACCAGGGCACCACACCAAATAAGAAACAGGAAGCTGAAACCAGTGACAACCACTATCAACTGGAAGAAACTCAGAGAGGAAGACACCTGTCAAGAAATAGAATTGGAGATGGCACAGAAAATGTGTGACAATCTTTCAGACCGGAAAGGTACAGCAGAGGAGGAGTGGAACTTGTTCAAAACCTCACTAACAGATACGCTGAAAGCAAAGTGTGAGAAAAAAAGAAGGCAGGAAAAGGTGATAAGAAAGGAACTGCATGGTGGAATGACACAGTGAAGGAAGCCATCAAAGTAAAGAAGAAACTCTTTAAGCAGTGGTCCAGAACGAAGTCTCAGAGTGATTATGACAAGTATAAAGAAGCAAGAAAAGAATGTAAGAAAGTAGTTAAAACAGCTAAGAATGCATCTTGGCAGGAATATGGAGAAAACCTAGCAGAGAAATGTGAGAAATCACCCAGAGAATTCTACAAGGCTGTGAAAGCTGTCAGACAAAGGGATGAACCTTTTGACCCCACATCACTGATAAATGATGAAGCTGGAAATCCACTCACTGACCAAGAAGACATAAACAACAGATGGGAGGAATATTTTGATGGTCTCCTCAACTTCAGGGATAGTCAACGCTCCCAGGAACCCTTCAATCCAGGTTTTCCTGATGAAGAGGAACCCTCTATCTTGGAAGATGAAGTTCGAGCTGTTGTGAAAGAAAGTGCCAAAAATAAAGCAGCCGGTACTGACGATATAACAACATAAGCCATCCAAGCATGTGGGGATGTTGGAATCAAGTGGCTTACTAGAGTCTTCAATGCAGCATGGGAGGAGAGAGCAGCACCTGATGACTGGCAAAAGGCGATAGTGATTCCTATCTGGAAAAGAAAGGACTCAAGAGAGATTGTGAAAAATACAGGGCATCTCCTTGCTGAGTCACGCCGGCAAGATGTTTGCAAAGATCATAGAGAGAAGAATTCGACCCCTTGTGGAGCTGCAACTAAGTGAAACACAATTTGGCTTCAGAAAAACAGGGGATGTACAGATGCCATTTTTGCGCTACGACAGTTGTGTGAAAAGTGTATCGAGTTCAACCAGGAGCTGCACATGGTGTTTGTAGACCAAGAAAAGGCTTTTGATCGGGTAGATAGAGAACAGTTGTGGGCTGTAATGGAGGGCTATGGTATAAGAGGTCAACTGCTAGATAATGTCAGAGCTCTATATAAAGACAGCAAATGCATGGTGAGAACCAGAAGTGGGCAGTCAAAGTGGTTCCCAGTAACATCAGGGGTACGTCAAGGCTGTGTGCTGTCGCCACTGCTCTTCTTGATTTATATGGACAAGATCGCCAAGGAAGCAAATCCAACTAGTGGAGAAATAAATGAGCTTCTCTTTGCAGATGACCAGAGTCTCATCCACAAGGATTCAGCAGGACTTCAAGACCATACCAACAAACTAAATGCAGCTTGTGAGAAATATGGCATGACAGTCAGCATAGCCAAAACAGAGACTATGGTGGTTAGTCGATTACCCAAGGATACTGACATCACCATCAACAACAGCAAGCTTAAACAGACAAAGGAATTTAAGTACTTGGGAAGTATCTTTTCTGAGGATGGAAGTATCACCAGAGAAATAGAGACACGATGTCAAAAGGCCAATAATATTATCTACCAACTAGGCCGCTTCTCACACATCCTGCAATACCGATGGATACAAAAGCAAAACTCATCAATGCCATATTTTTCCCAACTCTCTGCTACCAGTGCCAAACGTGGACTCTCAACAAAAGAACAACCCAAAGCTCATCACCTGTGAAATGAGATGCCTAAGAAGAGCAGCTAATAAGTCAAGGAGGGATAAAATCAGGAATGAGGATATCAGGAAGATGGTGGGCACCACACCAATCACAGAATATGTTGCAAAACAACAAGTTAGATGGTTCGGTCACCTTATGCGAATGGCCCCTAGCCAACCTGCATCAAGAACATATAACAGCAAAACAACAGGAACTAGGGCTAGAGGAAGACCAAGGAAGAGGTGGGCAGATGGAGTAAAGGAAGTACTCGCAAGTTATGGGATTCCATGAGTGAGGCTACCGACTCGCCCAGGAAAGAAAGTTACATTTCCCCACGACGATATGAAAGGCAAAAGTGGTGGATTAAAGTAAAGTAAGTAAGTAAGTATTTATTTTACAGAACATGACATATCTTTTTTCAGCGAATTTTAATTTGAAGTACTCGTGTTGTTTAGAATAGACGTGTTTCTTTATCACATTACGCAAGACATACGAGTTGATCAAGTACAGCAGTTCAGCTAAGTCACCATAAAAAGCGTGAAGTGTCGGTATCTTTTGTAAAGCTGGTTCAGCAATTTCAGTTCATGCGTTTAAGGATACGTACCATTAATAGGCCTGGGCGATACATGGAAATGCGACGAGTAACTATTTATTTGCATGCCATCTGAAAAGATGTGAATGTGCAATCTTATTCCATACAAATGCGTTTCGATGCCAGCTCAAATATCGCAAGATTGATTGTTCGTGTTTTGCGGTTGGTAGTACTGTGACAACACACAATCAGTTTACTCATAAATCTCAAATTTCGCAAAGGTATTTAAACCTTAACAGGTTCACAACATACTTAATCTTGATCAAATGTTTTTGAATTGAATTTCCGTATATTAATATCGATTCGACAACCACACATGGCGCTTAAAGTTTAATTAACATCCCGCATATTTTAATTGTAAATATGTATTGTTGTTGAAGTAATTCACAAATGCTTAAAAAGTAAACCAAATCAACTGTGCACTAGAGTATACCCGAGAAATATTGACTGCAATGCAATTCAACAGTACGTACAGGATGTATCAAAATGACTGGCAAGACTGCCAAATCAAAACGCAGTAAAATATCCACCGGATTTGTAGATTTATGTCATAAAAGGTTATAAAACTATAAATTGTAATCATTTCAAGAGAATTTGGAACTGGTGGCTACCAATTATTTTCATACACCCTGTAGTAGCTCCATAATTGCACTCTGTAATTTTAATTAGTTTCAGATAATATTATTCTTAACGTGTACAGTATTTTACATATTGAAGATTAAAACTCCGATTGCCATGTCTTGCACATTGCGAGTTCTTATTTGATACATATTCATAAAACTTTATAAAATTCATGAAATGATTCAGCCATATTGCGCACTGCGGAGACCAATTTTGCGTTCCACTGATATGGGAGTAAAACTGTCACAGAAAGGTGTGTTTACCTTTCTACTATATGCGTGTTTAATTGTATATCACACATATAGTTACACAAGCACCAGGAGAGAGTCTGTGCATCTATTAACCCTTCTAATGTATCATGTCATCGATATATCATTGAACCCATCAGAGATCCTAAAAATAAACCCATTGAGGCAGTTTATACACGCTGGCTTCTGTCCGGACAAGAATCTACTTAGACTACATTAGATCTTTAGATATACAAGGTCTAATGGAAGGTAATTATTGTTACTCAATATAAGGAGACATTGAAAGATAGCAAAGTAAGTTTATGAGCTTGGTCTTTCTGGGGTATGTTTTTTTTATAAACGAGAGGTAGTGTCAAAAGCAAAAACCAGAACCTGTTTTGTTTCTCTGAATATTGTAAGCAAAACTAGTCGTTTCATGATATAGCAGGAATCACTTTTGTTTTGATTGAGATGATCGTAGTTATACTTTACGATGCTTTCAGTTCCACAGATAACCTACAAAATTGAAGTTAATCCCCTTAAATGTCAGAGCATGACACGTTTTTGTTTTGCCACCGGATGCAATAAAACGATCAATTTCTCCATACACAATAATCTAATGACAGAAAGAAAGAAAGAAAGTAAGAAAAAGACGAAAGAAAAGCACTGCACCCTACTTTGGGTGTCATACAGTGTCGTATTTTGTTCAGTGCCTTAATACACTCTAATAAATACTCGTGAAACGACGGTAGTTTATTTCCTCAGGCGAATGAATAATACATAATGCACCTACACCAGAACCCGGAGGGTGTTGTGGGACACTCGTACTTACTGGTAGGTTCTAAAGTGGTTGATTACCTTGTAAAATTATGCTTCTAGTGCTTCTTGTGTGGCTACAAACACGTTTGGAGGCAATTTGATATAATTATACCATTCTAAGCTTCAGCACTCATTTTTTCGTCGTAAGACATGGCACTGACATGGTATCGTTTTCCCGTGAAGCGTGGTCCAATTGTAATTATTTGGTTTGAACAATCTGGCATTTTCAGGTGTTGTTTGTATGCTGTGACAATCAATCCTGAAGATTTGTACAAAGTCTTCTATCAACCCATGTTGATATTAAGCACCCCAGCTAACACAAAGCGATTTAAACGGGTAACGTTTTGGATTATGGTTTTACTAAAAACGTTTTAATACCATTAATTGTTGGATTGTATATAGGTCATGAGAACCCCCCGGGGGGGGGTACTCAGTTTGGAAAATTTGTAAAAACTAAGACAATTTTGGGTAAATTCGGCCGAAAATTTTGACTTTTGGTATATCAATGGGTCCACATTTCTTGAAAAATTGGTATATTTATGGGTCTACTTTCAAAATCTCAGCGGCACGTCCCTACCAAAACCAAACTTGAGTACCCCCCCCGGGTGAGAACCATATGTTTTGTCAACACTTAATGACATTACGTTGCAATATGTTACAGTTGGTTTACATCTCGCATGAATTTATCCTTGAACTGCTGGCTGACTATTGCCTAGAACCTGTTCTTCTTTACATTATTAAATAAAATGGCATGGATTCGGATTATTTTTGTTAACCAATTGTATCAACCAACTTTGCATCAAGTTAATAACTTTTATCCGTGAATTTAACCACCGATCGCAACATTGTATGGATCCATGAACGTTCAGCATGCGACTCCACCATAATATTAGATGGTTACCCTAAACGCACATATATCTGTACCACTAAAATAATGAATGATCTCCGTTTGCCGCACTTCGACGTGTCGATCTGATATTATTGATACCGGGTTTGGAATGTTTAAGGAGTGTTTGAATAAGTTCATTGAAAAACAAAGGTCATGGAACACAACTTTTAGGGAGGTTCAAGAAATTCGTGTACTTAAAATATCCTTCGTTATATATGTCTGGCTAGCAAGTACTGTACTGTTGATGAAGTTTAAAAATTAATCAATAATAGTAATACCAAATGTTAAGCATCACGTTTGATACGGGCATAATTATAGAGAGCACTCAATTTTGCTTAACCCTACCAAGAAGCAGAAATTTCATTCGGTTGCAGTAATATAAGTCATTGCATGACGGCACATAAGTCAGAAGAAGAAGTAAACACATGCTCGTTGAAACCAGGCCTCGAAATAAGAATAAAAATCCAAGGGTCCTCTGGACCCTTGCCTTTGAAATTTAAAGGGTCCTAACCAATTGTCAAGGGTCCGACGCCGGACCCATGCCTTTGACATTTCAGGAGAGCGAATTAGCTACGGCGATCACGTTATGTCTAGATTGTAGAAAATTGAAAAACCGGCTTAAAAACTTGATGGGAAACTAAAATGAAAGTGTACTCAGGGAGCTGGACCTATTATTTGAACCAGATTCAGGAAGAGTTTTCAAACTACACATTTGCTGCCAAAATTTGGATAAAAATGTTTTAAATATTTGATAATATTATCTACTTCTAAGTGTCACGAGATGTTTCAAAAGATTGTAACTGTAAGTTTAACACCAGTTGAATACTATTGTAGGTGTAAAGTAACAACAAAGCACTTATGCCTTTTTTGTATTCTTGAAAGCGTATTATTTAGGAGCGTGTTAAGCTGTTTATCTTTGGTAATTGTAAGGCAATCGTAATATCAGGGCTGCAGCAAAATGCAAAGTTCAACTGGTTTTCACGTCAAAACCACCGCCATTTTCAAATCCAATCCAATCAGACATTAAGTTATTGTATATATTGTGTTTAATAGTATTATCCGAACGAATGTCGTATTTCATCTACATTAGTATTCGTTGAAATGTATACATGTGTTTCGCTTCGGCTTAAAATTTCCCAATGGAAGTGCACATTTTGCAAAATCAAACAAGTCCATGGTATCTGACTCTCTACATATCAAACCGGAAAAGTCACACCGATGTTTAAGTTGGCCTTTGATATTTCAAGTCGGGTGTATTGATTACGTGTAAGACGGTACACTGTTACAGACTTTAGTGTGAATTTGATCTCGCCTTTTATATCGTCCCTTGATTAGTCTGGAATAACGTATCGTCTGTACAAAAGCTCTTGAATCGATTTAACCCCTTCCCAGCGCATACGTTGTCTTACTTATAATTTATCTGTCATTGTATAGCATTAAACCGCATTTTGCGACATAGGCGCTGGTATTAAATAACGATTTTATTTGTATTGCCTCGTCTGTTTCGGCCCAAATTAAAAGGGGACAAATCTGGCAGTGAAAACCTACATTTTATACAAATATTATGGAAATGTTATAGTATGGCTTTAAGTTACTGACCATAGTAATATTTGACTGGTGGTATTTGTGCTGCGGCTCTGGTTATACTTTCTTCAACTTAGTGAAAAAAGGTCCCAAAATAGACTCGCGTAAACTCACATAAAATCTTGTGGTCACCTGCTCCGCAGCAGAATGATGATGTTTATTTGAGCATTTTAAGGGATGGGTTTATATGTGTGTAAATGGAGGAGAAATGGGAGGATTTTGGCATGTTTGCTGTGATTGTTTGCCTAGCAATATTGATCACAAGTACACAATTGATGGTGCATATCAAGGACCAAACTCTATAGTTTTATATTTGAGCACGATCACTTCTGTAAGGTCATGGGAAATTATGTAAATCGGCTTTTATATTTGATGTTGCATATCGGCTCACGCACTTTATTTTTGTACCCAGTATTTCACATAGTCCCTGTACTCTGATGACCCTATGACTTTTTGCTGGTATGTTGAGCACTTTAAACAATTAATTATAGTACTTACCTCCTACTTTAGGAACATGCGTATGTCTTAATGTATGTCGACCATGTCAACAACCCAGTGTAGTTTTACATGGTTGGAAAAGTCTATTTCCTTTCGCTATTTTGCCAATCATAATTCATAAATTGTCCAACTTTTTTGACAATAAAGAGTTTTACAACTATTCCGCCAGCAAGGAAACACAAATTTATGTGTATCCAGTGCGTCCTTTACGTTTAAATAGTTCAGTTTATTGTCAAGTTGTGCCTCTATACGCCATATTTACGGAATTGATGATACGAGCTGATACGGAATTTTGAACCCAAATTTCTTGAAATATACATTACCTTTTTAACTTCTCGCCACGAAATTGGATTCATAAGAAGGTCAAATACAAGCCTTCCATTATGGCTGGTATCATCATCTCGATTGGTGTCTTGTGTTAGTATTATTCCATATTTTGCTGGTAGAAGTTCAATGAAACCCTCCATAATTCACGACTACTGTCACTTGTGTTATAAACTCGATGTGTTTACTATATTGTCGCTCGGGTCCGCGACTAATCGCAGGGACCAGTCTATCATTAGCTATTCTATACACTTTTCAATAGCCTTATTGTGATGTGTGGGAGTTTTAAAAGCCGAGCCATGAACAAAATATAATGCGAGCACCCGGGGGCATCAACTTTAGAGGTGACGGTATGTGCCTGTCAATATATGCCCTCTTTTGAAGCCGACTATACCCGATGACCAGGCACCTTCAGTTTTCAAAATATTATACCCAATGACCCCTTTTTCATTTTGATTGTACATAATTGACCCTTTTTTATAAAAAAAAACCCAACGTTTTGTACTGATATGCGCCTACTTCGCGACGCTTGTACAAAATGTAGGCACATATACCCATCAATTCTAAAGTTGAGTGCCCTGGGGCGAGCGCATACTGCGGGCCAATGAACAATGAGATAGTGGCTTTTCTGATATCACTTTGAGGAACTGTTGAAGTATAAATCAGCCAACGAGTAGGTGTGTCCAAATTGCACATCTTGAATTGAGACCAAGACATGCTGTTATTTCAATTGTTATATCGTTCCGGTTGGTTTATTACCTACCATTGCCTACGAGATGCAGTTCTAAGGTGACAGAGGGACAGGTCTGCAATTCGATTCCACAACCATTCATACCTTTCATCTGTTTTATTGTATTATCGTGCGAATTGCTCCGTGGTACCTTACGGGTACCTGAATTTTATTTGAATGAAGATGACTCTGTCATGCTCGACGTCATATTGCATAATTTCTATACAGTATATGCAATAAACCAACCAGAACAGTATAACAATTGAAATAATAGGCAGTTCTAAGATAGGTTAAGAAGAATATAACGTCATTCTGTATTATTATTCAAGGTTGTAACGTGTGTCTATGCTGTCATGTAGGCCTACCTGGCAACAGACACGCCCCGGTACAAACAGATGAAATTTGTAGAAAAGCGTGATTATGACAAAAACATTTAAAAAATGATACTTTGAGGTATTGTTTTTTAATTTTTGTATGGCAGATCATACATACACATGTGCTGAGGTCAAAAAGGTAAAAATTTTGTTTTTGACCCCTGACTCACCTGTCATTCCAAACAACCCCTTAACAAAACAAAAACGCTCTGATATCATATTCAAGGACAATAGCTATATGTTCTTATTTTCTTTTATTTTCTTGAACTGTGGAGCTCAACGCGACGTAAAGTAAAACTACGACCACTTCAATCAAAACCAGTGATTCCTGCTGATATCATGAAACGACTAGTTTTACATACAATGTTCTGAGAAACAAAACAGGCTCTGGTTTTTGCTTCTTTTCTCAATTATCTCTTGTTAATAAAAAGAAAGAATAAACCAACAAACACCAAGCTCACAAATTTACTTTGCCATGTTTCAATGTCTCATTATCTTTAGTAGCAATTAACATCCATTACACCTTGGATATCTAAAGCTCTGATGTAGTTTAAGTAGATTCTTGTCTGGACAGAAGCCAACGTGTAGAAACCGCCTCAATGGGTTCAATTATATATCGATGACATGATACATTAGAAGAGGTAATAGATGTACAGACTTTCTCCTGGTGCTTGCTTAAATATATGTGCGATCTGAAATCCAATATGCATATGGTAGATGGGTATAAACACAAAAGTTTTACTGCCAGATTAGTGGAAAAACATAATAGAAGTGAATTACCCATGGCACATTGAAAGACAGTTTAGAAAGAGTATGAGTACCATGTGTAAGAAATATTTTGAGTTATCTAAATTAGAGCTGATACAAGATAGATGAAGCTTAAAAGTCAATCAATAATAGTTTAAAAAATCATACCAAAAGTTCGTAGCTTGCATTTTTAAGCATCACTTATGATATGGAAATTATAAATAGCACTAAATATTGCTTAAACCCCACCGAGAAGCAGAAATTCAAGTTGGTTGAAGTGATATAAGTCATTGCATGACTGCAAATAAGACAGTAGAAGAAGTAAACATTTTCTGGTTGAAACCAAATATTGAATGATTTAATTTGCCAAACATGCCGAGGAATTAATTACAATTTTCAGATTAAATATAATGGGTGCAAATATACTCACGCTCAAGAAGAGTTTCCAAACAACACGTTTGCTGCCAAAATTCTGATGAAATGTTTTAAAGAGTATATAAAAGTATCTACTTTTTTAAGACATGAGATGTTGAAAAGACTGTAACTGTAAATTTGACGTCAGTTGAATGTTAAAGAGCCGAAGGTGTAAAGTAACTACACCACTTACGTCCTTTTTGTATTCAAGTGTATTTATTTAGGAGCGTGTTAAGTTTTATATTTGATAATTGTAAGGCAAGTGTAAGATCAAGCTGCAGGTACTCATCAATTTAGCCGCGCGTACAAAACACATAAGATGTACCTGTTAAAAGGCAGCCTGGAGTGAGGAAAGCTTAATCTAGTTAATGAAATTGCTTGCCGTTTACGGGTGAAATCAGGGTTATATAAAGGAAAATGAGACAAACGAAGGTTAAAGATGGCCACGGTACAGAGTTTCCCTGAAGGAACTGTGATATAAAACTTCATTTTAAATCATGTCCACGGATTCAATACAACAGTCAAGTATCAAGCAAATGGTGATATTTGGCATGAATTTTTCAATGGATATTATGTATTGGAAGGACCGTGACCCCAAAGGTGTCGCAATCCATAGTTTGGGAACCGGTGCCATATCATAATTGTGTTCTTTATAATACTTCTCATAATTTGATCAAAAAGTGATCGATGTTCACTTATTTTAAATAGCCACGCACCTCCTACCAAAGTATTCTTTGCTCCTACGATAACCACTAAAAAAATATTGACCAAAATGCCTTTCTCTTCAGTTTCTGCACATATTTGTCGAATTTGGTCTTTATTTTTACTTTTCATTTTCAGGTTGGAAAAAGCAGAAAAATATGATTCATTTTTGTAACAATACTGGGGTTTTAGCATTATAGTAATCATTTTGGCACAGCTGTGTTCTCGATGCAAAATGTTATTGCCTTTAAGTTCACTACACAACAGTGGCTTGTGCTATGTAAGCCAAGAACTTAATCTTTGGTTGCGTCAGAAAAGGAAAGTTGTTTGATTCCAAATAAACCCAATAGACATTTTGAAATCGGTTCAAAGTACACCACATTAAATCCAAATAGGATCTTGCTTCATGCTTTTAAGCCTACAGGAGAATATAATATGCATGTATAATAGTTAAAAGAAAGCCAGGATGTCTGGATAAGACGACACGAATTCCCTAATCTTGCTTCTATGCATTTTCACGTTATATCAAGGCATTTTATGATTTTAACTTGAGATGATACAGTGACAATGCCTTGATATTAATGTTTCTGGAACATTATACATGTACCTGAATCATCTTGAATTCAGTCAACAGGAAATACAATTATTACGTTTCGTGCTATGCATGATGCGAAGTTCAACTTGTTTTCACGTCAAAACCGCCGCCATTTCCAAATCCAATCCAATCAGACATTAAGTTATTGTATATATTGTGTTTAATTGTATTATCCGAACGGATGTCGTATTTCATCTACATTAGTGTTCATTGAAATGTATACATGTGTTTCGCTTCGGCTTAAAATTTCCCAATGGAAGGGCACATTTTGCAAAATCAAACACGTCCATGGTATCTGACTCTCTAGATATCAAACCGGAAAAGTCACACCGATGTTTAAGTTGGCCTTTGATCTTTCAAGTCGAGTGTATTGATTACCTGTAAGACGGTACAATGTTACAGACATTAGTGTGAATTTGATCCATACTGCAGTTACTGTCCGTTTTCCTATACACAATACACAGTGCTCTTTCCCATTGACGAGTGACCTCTACAAATAGCCCTACGTTATAAGTATGGGGATATGACTAGTTAACGTCGCTGTGTGAAAAATAACCGGCCAATATTAAAAGTACTCTTCTAAAGTTCTAGAAAATATAGTTTTTAACATGTCCTAAATTTTAGCTAATTTAGATGTTTGGAAATATTCGTACTTTGGTGTTTTAGTTAATGTTATAGGTAATAGTACATTGCCTAGTTAACGTCGCTGTGTGAAAAATAACCGGCCAATATTAAAAGTACTCTTCTAAAATTCTAGACAATATAGTTTTGTAACATGTCCTAAATTTTTAGCTAATTTAGGTGTTTGGAGAGGGTCGTACTTTTGTGTTTTAGGAAGGATATGTAAACGACAGATAACACCAAAAATATGAAGAAATTATTTCCAAACCGTGTTAAGTCAACAATCATTATGTTGCTCATTTTCAAGAATGCTGGTTTACAAAACGCACGCCATTGTCTCATTTCGTGAACAAAAGTACACATACCATTGTTTCCTTTCGTTTCCTTTATAATCGGTTACCCAACTGAAGCTGTAATACAAACTTTATTGCGATATCGCACATGAAAACAGTCACATGTGCACAGCCAGAGAAGATCCGATTTAATCAGTTGAGCTGTTTCAATGAGTGTTATCTTGGTTTAATAGCTTTTAATGGGGTTAAGTCCTGCAAAGGTCGAGATGAATTCTACTGTAGACATGACTGCATCATGCTCGACTTTTATGTCGTCCCTTGACTAGTATGGGATAACGTATCGTCTGTACAAATGCTCTTGAATCGAATTGAAAGTAATTATTGGGGAACTTAAGCCATATGCCTTGAACATTCAACATTAGTTTATGCTATATGCTAATGATCAACACGTCATATGATTGTTTGCTGTGGTTGTCTTGTTGGTCACGTTCCAAATATTGCTATTTTTTGCCCTGGTAAACTTGATCGCGTCATGAATGGAATACTGGTATATACAATTAAACGAAAAAGAACAACTAACAAACCGAAACAGTCCGAACACTCACCCAAATGTGTTTTTTTTTTTAATCAACATAAAAAAGTTTCCCTGTAAAATTTCTGACAGTGATGTTCCAAACAATGTTTGGTACGTATTAACGCAGATCAGTCTACATAATCCTGACAGAGCCAGGGAGCTTGGCAGCTTTAATATGCGTTTACATTCATAACACATGAAGCTCAACGTATCAGCTACCTTCAAGGCAATAAACGCATCAATTCGTCATGTACCACTGGCTAATCTGTTGAATGTTCGCTCAAAGGCATTACATTATTATCGCTCGCAGAATACATGTATAATAATAGACTGAGTAGTGTCTGGAAGAGTATATTGCTTTCACATATTGCTTTTCATTTCATATTTAATCATGATTGACTAGAAACCATTTTTATGGGCTAAACCTTCCCCACCGCAAACTATGCATTCAATAATGTTTTGGCAACCTAGATTGATAAATTGATTATGAAGCAGGGAGAATTACGTTCAATAGTCTGGCTTTAGAAAAGTTACGCAGCAAATACGATCTCACCTAACTCTCTGATCATGTAATGGCAATTGAACTTGGGTATTGAAGATGTGCATTGTTGTGATTACCAAGAGTCTTTTGGTGCAAATTCTCGGGCTCCATTTTCCATGTTTTCAGATGCTTAGCAGATTATAAAAGCACTGCTAGGGAGCAACGGATTGTATTGCAACTAAAGTCATTATAGGCATATAGATACTAGGCGGATATTATGTCAACGTTGCTCTACCGAAACTGCAAAGTTTCGGTAGAGCAACGTTGTCATAATATCCACTTTTTAATAACTACTGTACCAGAGTAAATAGTAAATGAAATTTTAATTACCAATAAGTTAACAACCTCTTGGGTATATTTCATTAGAAAATAACGCGTAAGTCAGTAACTCCCTCTGCTTTACTAATGTTAAATTTTGAATAAAAGGAAATATAGGCAGGGGTTGAGAATAACCCGATTTTTGAGCTGTTGGTTTTAAATTGTATCTGAAAAAAATTCTTTGTGCGTGAACTTGCTCAACTAAAATCGTGATGAGGCAGATATGATTTATCACAACCTAATATTTGAGTTTATATATATAATTTATATTCAATATACCCGTAAAAAATCTGAGACCGGTTGAAAAATTCCGTGACAATTTGTGTTGGATTACAGATTTTCACTAATTCTCAACAGATAACCAATTCATTTTTCCTCTACCTATCTTTATTCAGCGAACTACACATAATGAAATGATATATATTGACGTGTTTATCACAAAATCACATAACTCAAAACATACCGAGTTTATGAACTGCAGCAGTTCAGCTAAGTCACCATACAATACGTGAATTGTAGGCATGTTTAATAAAGCTAATTAAGCAACTTCATGTCATGTCTTTAAGGTTAGCCGAGAGTTTTTCATGCGCTTGATTTCAGAGGGGCGTAAGTTCATAACAGAAACAGCCATGCAGAAAATGAACAAGCGTACCGGGCGGGACGTAGGCCTACTTACAATAGAATATCGATCCACGGTCAGACATGAAAAGGCTATGAAACTTCGCTTAGCTCGTGCCCGGAGCTCGGATGCCGGGGGTGGGGGGGTGGATGGCACAAGCCGTTTTCGGCAATTTTCACAAGGATTTTATAAATTTTAAAATTGATTGGGGGCACTGGAAAATGTGTTGATTTTGAATTTATAGCCTTGATATCTTTGATGAAATCAATGCTGCTATTCCCCTGATTACAATGTAAGGGTAGGCAACAACAACAATATCAAAAAGCAATCATTATTTGTAAATCGAATTTGGGATGAAAATCAACAAGACAGACTTAGCAGGCCTACAAATGTCTGAATTATATAAAGTGAAAAACAATCAATCACGATTCACTGCACTTAGCGAATCAATCAAATAAAACTAAAAAGAAAGGAGCAAGAAAGAATAAAGAAATAGTGAAAAAGAGAAAGAAAGAGAGAGAAAGAAAATGAACGAAAAGAAAGAAAGAAAGAAAGAAAAGAAAAAAAAAGAAATGAAAAAAGAAAGGGAAAAAGAAAAGAGGAAAGAAAGGAAGTAAAAATGAGAAAAGAAAAAAACAGAAAATTCAGCCACACGGAGACTCGAACCCACAAAAATAGTTCATATTAGATTCCCAGTCCAACGCTCTATCCACTAGGCCATAGATCAGCTTACGAAATTGACTAGTCTCAAAGCGGATGATATAACTATAATTGGATGCAATTACATATGATTATAATCGCGTCCGCATTATGGCTCTTAGAATAAACACGCATGTCGGCGCTGAAATTTTGAACGAACTGATGGAGGAAAACCTCGTTTTTGCAAAACTAGCTTCAATTTGGAGTGAAAATCAAATGGAATAGCAATTGGCAGAATGTTGGGAAATAATGTAGGTATTCAGATGTCTAAATTAACGTCTCGTAATCAAGATATCGATAATTTCACAAACCAGCTTTTTCTCAAGCAAATTCTCCAAAATTTTCCCCAAAACGGGCTTTTAAAATTTAATCGGTACTGTATTTGGTTCTTCCCCATGGCAACATTATTTCTTTGATCGATTTGTAATACAATACGAAAAAGAAGAAAACAATCGCTCGGTGTGGATTTATACGGAGCGCACATTTGAAAAAAACCTCATGGAACGTGTTTTTGATCTTGTGAACATGGTGGGTAAAAATGCTTTAAACGAAGGATTTTCAAATTTATTCTAATAATTTGTATATAACACACACAAAAATGTTAAGCTACATCCAATGCACCAACATTTCACTCGCTGCGATATTTGATTACTGAGAAAACTCTGTTTTAGAGAACAACTTTATACGTCTTTTATACGGTTTTTATACGTCTCTTTGTGTAACCTTAACATACGTTTCGTCAGTAGAATGAGAGACATGCGAACGATGTCTAATTCGGACATGATTGAAACTCTATTCATTCGAAAATACCGTTTACGGGCTAGAACCAAATTCGGCGGATTGCAATTATGTAATAAAACTGTATTCTTTTGGGGCTACTTTGCATGTCGTACCAGCTCACCCCTGTGCTAAATCGGAATCCCGTGGTTCCCGATTGCCTTCAATATTAGCTGAGGCATTCCCGTGTGATAATCAAAGCAATTTTACAAAGTACTTGTGATGACCATAAGGATGGCTCAAGGGGTAGACAATTACCAGCTATAAATAGAGTGTTGCTGTAAACATGTAGACAACACGCATTTTGTAAATGAAGGGGGAGATTAGGAAATAGTGTCGAGACCATAATGCCCAGGAGAACCATCTATTGGTTATAAAATTTAAGTGGGTACTAAGGTACAATGTAGATCTTTAAAATATTTCTTTGACATTTATTGGCATGCGTGCATAGATAGGATTTCCATATATTGGCATAAATATTATATCGTGAGTGCATTTTTCTCCATTTTACAGGAGAAGCATCTGTGTGTTTCACTAGTTGGTAAAGGTTTTTTATTTATAAATATTTGACATAAAATGTGACTCATTTAGTTACTTTAGTGTGTAAAATGTGCACTCGGTGATTATTAGGGTGAATGCAACACTAACGTAAGTGTTGCTTACGCCAGTCTTGCACTCTATTAAGAAACAAATTATAAAATGCAACACTAACGTAAGTGCAGATCTATCATGCATTACTAGGGTTATATTTTGAAAAATAGTCATTAAATGTATAAATAACCATTAAATGAATAAAATAAGATGCAATGTTCTATTATTGTAAAATTGTTTGGCCTTAACAATCACCAATGACTATGAAAATATATAAATACTAGATCTCTAATTACCCAACACCAGTTACCCATATAGGCCTACCTGCCCTGACCTTTTTAACTATACTATGGTATATAGGCTACGTCTCTCAATGATCAAGACCCAATTTGACAAAATAATCAACTTAGTAGTTTTGTAGCTGTGACGCTTAATTGACCGAATCTGGAAACCCATCGTTCGCCTCTTCCAAGCCCTGTCCTGCTACCACATATGAGGTCCCCAATACCCCTAAATTAGTATCTGGATGTAGGCCGTTACAAAATGTGCTAAAGTAATAAAATCAGTAATAAAATCAATCGGGATAAATGTGAACGCAATTAGGCCGAATATAACGGGTAACAGGTAAGGGTTAGGGTATAAGTTTCTCCTATTCAAATGTTAACTACGGAATAAAATATTGCGGAAATAGTCATGTTCTGCTGTAGGCCTAATAGGCCGTATTGAAATATGTTGAAAATAGGCCTGATGAGATGCACCTGCACGATAAGCCACACTGTAATTCTTTCCGATGCTCGCACTGCGCCCGTCGGTACTCCACGAACTACGCGGTGCGCACGCGATGCGCACCGCGATAGCGCGCGGACAGAGGGACGGACGGACGGACACGCCATGATTAGTATTATGATTATATCCTATGTGCTGCCCTGCAAATCTGCAGCACCTCTGCAACAGATTGCAACATTAACGTAATTGGCACATCAATATTGCATTCCAACATGTCAGATGCAGTGACGTAAGTGGATCTTACGTTAGTGTTGCATTCCAACATTTCACATCCAGTTGACAAGAATGGCACTTACGTCATTTTTACACTTAATTATCAAAAATTTTGAGATAAACATTGAGCCATGGAACTTATATCTTATTATAAAATGCGCATATTTATGTTGCTCTTTTTATCTTGGTGTATGTTGTTCTTTCTTTGTTCTTTATGACAAAAATAACATTTCGTCAAAAATGTCACTTTCAGTGTTGCATTCTGCCGACTGTACGAGCGTATACATGGTATGCGGTACACGAATAGGTAGGATAATGTGTAACCAACGCGTGTAACCAACAAAACTTCACCCATATATGGACTCTTAAGTTCTTAATAGAGTGATCGGGAGTAGATTGTTTGCAAAGATTGTTCCTGCAGAGTTCACGTTAGCCTATTATGTAGGGAACATTACATGATAGTGGTTGTATTTGTTTGAAACACTGTTTTTAGGTTTGCCCAAAGTAAATGTTTGGACACCTGAACTCTAGAACAAAAGAACACATTAGAAAAATAAAGTAACAACAACATCTTAATTTGGAAACGCGACATTCATTTCCAGATTTTCTAGGTAATTTGTGGGGTTTGTGTTTTTTATTTTATTTTATTTTTTTTGCAACGATGACATTTGTCTCCAAAATTATCTGTTAGCACATATACTGATCACTTGGTGGCCTTTGTATGGCGGCGGTCATGTGACCCGTGGGCATTTTCAATTAAGTGTAGTATCACTGGTTTTTGGGAGATCACCATATAATACATAATTTTGTAAACAACAACATAAATAACAGCAAAAGTCAATAATACCTTTGATGAAAAATACTAATGGTTGACCAAGACAGGTTTTTGTTGATCGGCTTGTGATTTTGCTTAAAATTGTTGCTGTCTGGAAAACACTGCAACTTGAACTCGATGATGGAGAAAACGATCACATACAAAAAGTGGTCAAAGTGAAAAAGGATCTGTCACGGATCGGAACGTGACATTAGATGGCTATATTTTGCCATATTAAGCACAGACACTCCTGATTCTTTCATTTAATATAAAAAGTTTCATCCTCAGGCATTTTAGCATTCCATTTGAAAGGTTGACAAGAATCACTGAACTTATGACCTTGTAAAGGAATGCTCAATTTACGTGAAATAAAGGAAAGTAACCCATTCCCGCCATATTCATTGCAGGCAATACCTAATGTACTTACTACACGTACTAAATCAGAACATTGATATCAAGTTGCTACTATACTTTGTTTTGGAAGGAGCACGATCTTGGTTAGTGTTGATTTATATAGTTTTTTTAGGATAGTGTAGAGCAAACACAACCCCCATTGTGGCCTGTGCAGCATTGTGAATGTGTTATTACATTCCATACAAGGATGTTTCGATGCCAGTTCTAATATCGCAAGAGTGATTGTTCGTGTTTTGCAGTTGGTAATACAGGTAAAATGTTTTGAATCGATCTTCCGCATACGAATATCGATTCGAAAACCACACATGGCGCTTTAAGTATAATTTAATTAACACCTCACATATTTTAAATGTAAATATGCATTTTAAGAAAATTTTTGTGTTTGCTGGGAAAACAGGTTGACTTTTGACAACTATCTCTCGTTAATAAAAAAAAACATACCCCCAAAACACCACACTCACAAACTTACTTTGCTATTGTTCAATGTCTCGTTATCTTTAGTAGCAATTAACTTCCATTAGACCTTGGATATCTAAAGCTCTAATGTAGTTTAAGTAGATTCTTGTCTGGACAGAAGCCAACGTGTCGAAACTGCCTCAATGGGTTCAATGATATACCGATAACATGATAAATTAGAAGCGGTAATAGATGCACAGACTCTCTCTGGTACTTGCTTATATATATATGTGTGATCTAAAATCAAAAAGGGTAAACACACCTTTCTGTAACAAAAGTTTTACTATCAGATCAGTGGAACGCAAAAATTGGTGTTTGCAGTGCTGGTGCGCAATATGACTGAATCATTAATTTTACGAATTTGTATGATAAATAACGTTATAGTCTGTACTACATGTATATTAGTACAACATTAGTATATAAATCTTTATGCCTGAAATTCTGGTCGCTGTTTTTGGATTTTAGTTTTAGTAAAAACGTTTTAATAACATTAAATGTCGGGCTATATATAGGTCATGAAAACGTTGTAAAACATTTTTTCAAACATTGTTACCAAATATTTTGCCAACACATAAATAACATTTTGTTAGATAGGATGACATACAGTAATTATGAATTTATGTCGAACTTTGGTCTGTTGACCTACACTCTTACCGGAGAAGTTAAGATTGCGCTGTTTAAGAAACATTGTTTACGATTTTAACCAATATCTGTTTAAAGGCACATATTTTCTTTTAAACAATTTGGTTTAACAGGTTTAAACAGAAAAGTTTAAGATCCGTTAACTTTTCACAAGTTAAAGCCTTTAAGCAAGTGGGTTAGTTACGGAAAAATCCTAGTTGTTTAAAGGGACATTTACAGATTTTATGGGCACGGTCAACGGAAATTTTTAAAATGTTAATATTTTGATCTCATGATGTGGCGCAATCAACTTGAAATAACAAATGAAAATTGCAACAATATTTATTTTGACAAAATAGCATGATTTGTGAAAGTTTTGAATTTCTCATCACTAGGCCTATACTCAAAACTATATGTTTGTGGGGGTGTGTGTGGGAGGGAGTGTGGGGGTGTGTGGGTGTGGGGGTGTGTGAATATATCCGTTTGTTGCAAGCGTATTCTGATACAAGATAAAGTAAGTCTAAATGTTATAGCGGCAAATGCCTGCAATCCTAATAAATGAATATTAAGGCAGCTGTGTACTCTAGACATTGTTTTGTTTCGCAAAATTGAGGTTTTTTTTGATATGTTTGTACTTTGTTATGTTTTTTAATTTTATAAATACAAGGAATGAAAATCCAGATTTGTAAACTCCAACTGCAATATTTTAAGGATTTTATTTCACTATTCCACTCCTGTTTGAAATTGAAAAGGAAAGAAAATCATTGTTGTACCAGCAGGGTACACGCGCGCAACAACGCATCGCGTTGCGTATCGCGCAATTTGTTAACGCACAAATACGCTACGCATACGCGACGCTTATCTACATGCGCGGCGCATCTTATGGAAACATCACGGAAGCACAAAAACCTAGTGGTCAAATGGCTCCGTTTTAGCTGATAAAATGTGGGTTTTTTCAAGTTCTTTCCCCCCATTTAAATATCAGGTTATGAATGGATTTCGCTCAAACTTCTCAAGGGGCCGTGGATTTACCCGATGTTTATGTGATGTAAGGTAGAAAAATAAAACTGCCGCATTCTCCTGCGAGATTCGATGAAAGTGCAAAATGTGACCACTTTAAACTTCAACGGCCATTATTTCAATGTTCATTTTCTCGGTAAAATGACGATTTAGGTACACGATAACTCAATAAATACAGCATCTATAGGTAAGCAAATAATGATCATCGTAAAAAGCATAATCGACTCAAGAAACGGTTTTCTCATTTTTTTATATTTTGGTCTATTTCCGATTTTAGGCATCATTTTGTGCAAATAGGCGTTTGTGAGTTTTATAAAGTTTAATTTGACGCCTTATATGGACAATATCTCAATTAATAAGGACAATACAAAAAAAATAAAAAAACCGTTTTTGGAATGGAGCCTCAAGATTGAGCTAAAAACAAAATAAAATATTTT